>NC_140177.1:11550503-11573003 GCF_963971535.1 Notolepis coatsorum
AAACCATCACAGTCAGGACAGCTGAAACCATCACAGTCAGGACAGCTGAAACCATCACAGTCAGGACAGCTGAAACCATCACAGTCAGGACAGCTGAAACCACCACAGTCAGGACAGCTGAAACCATCACAGTCAGGAAAGCTGAAACCACCACAGTCAGGACAGATGAAACCATCACAGTCAGGACAGCTGAAACCATCACAGTCAGGACAGACAGCTGAAACCATCACAGTCAGGACAGCTGAAACCATCACAGTCAGGACAGACAGCTGAAACCATCACAGTCAGGACAGATGAAACCACCACAGTCAGGACAGACAGCAGAAACCATCACAGTCAGGACAGCTGAAACCATCACAGTCAGGACAGCTGAAACCATCACAGTCAGGACAGCTGAAACCATCACAGTCAGGACAGCTGAAACCACCACAGTCAGGACAGCTGAAACCATCACAGTCAGGAAAGCTGAAACCACCACAGTCAGGACAGATGAAACCATCACAGTCAGGACAGCTGAAACCATCACAGTCAGGACAGACAGCTGAAACCATCACATCAGGACAGCTGAAACCATCACAGTCAGGACAGACAGCTGAAACCATCACAGTCAGGACAGCTGAAACCATCACAGTCAGGACAGCTGAAACCATCACAGTCAGGACAGCTGAAACCACCACAGTCAGGACAGATGAAACCACCACAGTCAGGACAGACAGCTGAAACCATCACTGTTACAAAGGATCAGATTAAACCGAATATATATATTTATTTATTGATATATATTGCATAGTATTTGTATATCGTTTGATATCCCTTGTATATTCCTTGTACATATACACGGAATATCCCTTTAGCCCAGACCATAATAGTTCATTCTCCTATTGGACAGCGGTCCACCGGCGCCAGGGACCGGCCTCCGGAGCCAGGTTCAAAGTCACCGTCAAGATGTGTCTGGACATGCCCAACCTTGCCCAGGGATACGCGACAGAAATGAGAGTGGAACTAGTTTGTGTACCGTGCGTATAAATACGGCGCAGGTGAATGTAGAAGCCCCTTAGCCCCTTACCTCCGTACCCTTCGTCTTTAGTATGTTACAGATAAGTTGAAGCCTCACCCACGATACAACGTGCGGTGAAGTATGGCCTGTTTGGCCTCAGAATAGAGCATCGAGACCGCGTGCGAATTAGTAACTGAATTGTCAGAGTTTGGCGCTATACCGTCGAGTGCGACATATTTCTATTGAGTCTTTAATAGTCTATTTGTGTATAGTGTATCGTGCGGTTAGAATTCTACAGTGACCAGCATCTCCAACGCTTTCTCGTATTAGCTAGAGTTCTTATCCAGGCTGGACCGACCGCATGGCGCTTTCACCCGAGGAGACCTAGGCGAGAGCCGTATGGACATGTACACTGGATTAATCTACCCGACGACTACATAGCCCTTTGCGGCTGGAATATATTTGCTTTGGTCCGGTGATTTATGGAGCGGAGAACCAGCCAACGCTGCACGTGTTGGATTTACCCCGAGAGGAGTCAAGTCGAGTCGGCGCTCAGAGAGCCTGAGGCCGCCTAGCTTTCTTCCCTGTGGAGCTACAGTCTACAAGAGAACCAAGCTGTATTCGTCTGTGGATCAAGAGGCTACTGCACCGGCTTCTGTACCTGAAGTCTCCCTAGTCATCGTTGACCAGACGTCCTACTACCGACAGATCTTCTACCCCCCCTGCTGGCTTACAACCAGTGGGAACCCCTTCCAGTATCTCCCGCTATTACTAGTGCACCATAGATATAATTCCCTAAGATTCAGGTTGTATAATTACCTCCTGCGTAACCAGAGAATGGACATTCGTTATTGATTTGCCTACGCATACTCCTTTGCCTTACAAGTGCATTCAAAGAATAATGTAAAGTATCCTATGTACCTTTTGCTCCATTAAATACTTGATTAATACCTTTGACTGGAACTGATTTCATTGTGGGAAGTGTTCATCATATTCATATATCGTGTACTGTATGGCCAGTAATTAAAGTACATAAAGCGGTAGTGGTTTAATGATACCTGTTGTGAAGGATCAGATTAAACCGAATATGTATATTTATTTATATATATATATTTAATTGTATTTGTATATCGTTTGATATCCCCTGTATATTCCTTGTACAATATGCATTGAATATCCCTTTAGTCTACTAAACAGCCCATAATAGTTTCATTCTACCATTGGACGAGAACCTGGCGCCAGGTTGCCATACCCCTAGGTCCAAGTTCAATCGTGCCGCCTAACATGTCGTGGCAAGCCCCGGTTCCGCGCAGGAATATGTCGGGCAAAATACGAATGGTACTATTTGTTCATAGCGCATATATATATGGCGCAAGTAAAGTAGAACTTCCTTTTAGTCCAGTTCTTTACCCTCCAACAGGGGTCGAAATGGCCTATGATGAACACTCCATGAAACGATCCTCCTAACCTAGAACGCCCGCGGCGCAGACGACAGACACCTCAGTACTTAGAGGCTTACACTGTCAGTCAACTACCTAGCCTTCGACAAACGGTAAACACGGTAAAAGTAGAAAGTAAAATTATGTCTGACCTTAACGACCAGGTTTCCCCGACCACAGAGGCCCTAGTAGGTCCTAATGTAACTGACCAAGCTCACGGTGGGGACCAGGAGGGAATTGACATGCCTTTACCCCCCGCCACTACCCAAGAAGTAGTCCCCGACCACCCCCGGGAGGAAGACAACCCTACAGAGAGAGAACTCTGCACGGAAGAAGAGGAGGAGAGCGCCGAGGAACTAGAGCTCCAGGACTCCCCAACGAGTACCCCCAGGAGCGGCTCACGCAGGAGCGGCTCACCTCCACTACCGCCTTCCCCCAACGAAGCGGAGAGGATACTACAACAGGCGTTCCTCGTCAGCCTGACAGCCTCTACCGAATGCGATCGGCTCCAGGGTGAACGCGATCGACTTCAGATACAGCAACGGAGCGAAGAAGAGCACATACGCCTGGAAATGAGACGCCTTCAGACAGAAGAGAATATGGCAAGAGACCGGGCCGACGCCCAGCGCGCCGCTGCCGGCGCCCAAAGAGACGCAGAGCGCGACAGACTACAAGCGCAACTAATAGAGCAGCTGATCAAAAGGACAACACCCTCTCCCTCCGCTAGGGGTTTAAGGAACTCGTCGAGACAACAGTCAAGGGCAGCGTCACCACAACGAGCAAGCGACCCTGAACTTGACCAACAGACCGAGCCTATACCCCCCGCAGACCCCCTTCACAGACCGGTCCAAGCGAGACCCAGCTACAAGGAAGGAGCGGCATACACTGCGGAGAAGCTAAATAAACGATTACAGGATCTGGAAGATCTGATAGAGGAAGAAGAGGGAGAGGAGGAGAACCAAGCCCGACGACAGCACAGTACTCCACCGGACCAGGAGGTCCCATACAGTCCAGGCTATAACCCCGCGGCGCTGCGCTACAGACCCCCGACTCTATTCACGGGTGAGCACGACGCACGACCAGCCCCGAGGAACAGCACCTGGACCAGCGGGCCATGGTACCCTGCCAGTACCAGCCCACAGCGAGGCGCAAGAGGGGACTCGCCCAGGAGGTCTCTCCCCCAACGCTCGCCGATGTATCAGCCATCCACGGCGTCATACAATGCCACACCGTCATTCCCAGACTTCGCCTATGAGAGTCGAGCACAGTACACGGAGCGCCGGATGTGCTTAGAGACAATGATGGTGGATGTCGCTGATGAACGCCACAAGTATGCAATATTACTGAAGCACCTGAAAGTACCGCGAGCGCACAATATAGCGCTAGCCTATGCTACCTCTTCGACCCCATACACAGCGGCCCTTGCAGCGCTGGATCAGAGATATGGACGTATATGGGATTACGTAATCCAGGAGATAAGGCATATTGACCGCCTACCCCCAGCCACAGACAATCGCTCACTAGACGACCTGTCAATCAAAGTGCAGTCCCTGGTAGGGATGCTGGGAGCGCAACGGGAGAAGGGCATGCATGAGCTATACGCCAACTCTAACGTCGAGAGGATTTTGGAGAAGCTGCCACCCGCAAGACAGGAGCGTTTTAGGCGGCAGAGGGATTACCGGGATCCCAACGGCCCCGAGCCATCCCTCCTTGATCTAGCCGACTTCCTGGCGAGAGAAGTCAGCAGCTTACGACTGGACACCTTCGGGCGGAGCACGCCAAGCTCCAGAGAGGGACCCAGGAGAATAAATTATGGAAGAAGATCGGTGACTGTCATGCACCAATCAGAGTCAGTACCGAGCAGTAAGAGTCACAGCACCCCCTCGAGAAAAGAGAAGTGGAAGATAGCGTGTCCCTACTGTGAGAAAGAACACTGGCTGTCACAATGTGACCTATTCACAAAGATGAATGCAGAAGAAGTGAGTCAATGGATAAAGTCCAACCGGCGCTGTTATCGATGTGCGCGGCCCCACATGGCAGCCGAATGCCGCCTAAAGAAAAGGTGCAGCCGGTGCGATTGAGCCCATCTAGATATACTACACGAAAGTAACGGAAGACGGCCTATACCTGCACCACGGAGCGGCACCACGGCAAGTGTCATGTACATTGACCCCGCCAGCAGCAGCGGAGCCCAAGTGCTCTTAAAGGTAGTCCGTGTGACATTGAGCTACCAAGATAAAGTCATGGACACTTACGCCGTCCTTGATGACGGGTCAGAGAAGACCCTTCTGCTCGCCTCCGCTGCGACCCAGTTGGGACTGCGGGGGAGCAAGAACGAAATGACGATTCGGACAATAAGAAGAGATTTAAAGACGATAAAGGGCGAGAATGTCTCCTTCACCATCGCAGCCAACGGGCAGCCAGAGCGACGGTACAAGATCACAAATGCTTTCACCAGCCAAGAAATAGGACTATCGCAGTACACCTACCCTGTCACCAAGTTGATGGATAAATATGTGCACCTGCGCCAATTACCTATCCCGCTCATAGACGGCGCTACCCCGACCCTGTTGATAGGCTCCGACCATGCAGAACTCATAGTCCCGATTGACCGGGTCCATACAGGCCCCCGAGGCTGTCCTGCAGCAGTCGAGACCCGCCTAGGGTGGACCCTACAAGGCCCCCTCGCTAAATCTCTCAACCGAACAGCAGCCACTAGCTGCTTCCACTCCAGAACAACAGAAGAAGACACCACTCTCCTGCAGCATGTCGAGAGGCTATGGACCCTAGAGACAATGCCCTTTAAGAACGAAAAGAAAGATATTCGCTCTAAAGAAGACATTTACGCCATCAACCTACTCGAGCAGGGGACAAAGAGAGTCACAGTCGGCGGAGTGATGAGATACGCAACTCCACTCCTGAGGCGAGAGGGAATGCCCACCTTTCACGCAAAGAAAGACGCCACGGAGCGCTATCTACTGAACACAGAGCGGCGCCTAGCCAAAGACCCCGCTCAAGAGAGTGTGTACCGAGCTGAGATTGAGAAGCTAATCACAGCGGGACACGTAACAAAGATTGACATTAAAGAGGCCGATCAGACGACCGAATCATGGTACGTGCCGCATCACAAGGTCCATCACAACGGCAAGGATCGCATTGTGTTTAACTGCAGCTACCAGATCGGATCCCAAAATCTGAATAAAGAGCTCTTGCCCGGCCCCACACTCGGCCCCTCCCTACTAGGCGTGCTACTGCGCTTCCGCCAGGACAAGGTGGCTATAAGCGGGGATATCAAAGGGATGTTCTTGCAGGTGAGACTAGTAGAGGAGGACAAGCCTCTGCTACGGTTCCTATGGAGAGAGAAGATCGGAGATGAGAACCCATCCATCTACCAGTGGGAAGTACTCCCCTTCGGAACCACATGCAGCCCGTGCTGTGCTACATTTGCACTACAGAAACACGTCACAGAGGACCCGGCAGCAGATGAAGAGGTCCAACACAGTGTGAAGAACAGTTTCTACGTGGACAACTGTTTACAAAGCGTCTCGACTCAAGAAGAAGCCGAGGCTCTCCTAATCAAGTTACGCGCCTCCCTGATCAAAGGCGGCTTTGATCTCAGGCAGTGGGCCAGCAGTGACCTGCACGTATTGCGCAGCCTCTCCTCCGCGGACAAGGCTGCCAGCAGCGAGACCTGGATGGCGACAATCCCAGGAGAAGCCCAAGAAATGACACTAGGACTAGTCTGGCGCTTCAAAACAGACTCGCTCCACTATAGACACAAACCCTTGGCTCCAGAGCAGGGAAGGTCGGCGGCGATACCGACCACCAGACGGAGTGTGTACAGAACACTCGCCAGACAATATGACCCGTTGGGATGTATTCTACCTTACACCACCAGGGCAAAGATGATTGTACGAGCACTATGGGACAAGGACCAGGGCTGGGACGACCCAATACCCGCACACCTTGCCTCAACATGGAGAGAGTGGGAGACGGAACTCCGCTCACTCCCAGGTGTCAATATACGCCGCAGCTACTTCCCATCCACAGTGAGGCCAGATACATGCGAGATGGAGCTACACGTCTTCAGCGACGCCTCCGAAGTAGCCTACGGATCGGTGGCCTACTTGCGTGCCCAAGAGATGGGAGGAAAGATACACACTGCTTTCATCCTGGCCCGCTCAAGAATAGCCCCACGTAAGCAACAATCTATCCCACGTCTAGAGCTCTGCGCAGCCCTCGCAGGAGCGCATCTAGCCACGTTAATCCAACGTGAACTCACCATTCCGGTGCATAGAACAATCTTGTGGTCAGATTCCACGACAGTACTCACATGGATCAAGTCTGATTCATGCAGATACAAAGTCTTCGTGGGAGTCAGAGTCACCGAGATTCAAGAGTTAACAGAAGAAGCAAGCAGGCGGTATGTGGACACCAAACACAACCCAGCTGACGTCATCACCCGGGGAATGTCTCTGGATGACCTAACCCGTCGCAACATCTACAGTGACGGACCAGCATTCCTCAAGCTCCCGGAAGGAGATTGGCCTACGCCCACCGCGAGGGAAGCAAGTAACGAGGAGGCTGAGAACAAGAAACCTATGTTCTGTGGACTGAGCACTGTCGCCTCCACAGACCCCAACATAGATGACTGCATTACCCTAGAGAGTGCGCAGCAAAGAACATTCCTGCGGCACCACCCAGAGATTCAGTCCACCACTGACATGTCAGCAGCTGACTACGAAGAAGCAGAACTTCTTCTACTACAACGAGCCCAGAGAGACTCGTTCCCCGATGAGCTAGACTGTCTACAGGGAGGAAACCCCGTCCCATCAGACAGCAGACTGATTCACCTGGCACCAGAGAGTGACGCCCATAATCTCATCAGAGTGGGTGGTCGCCTGCGGAGAGCGCCCGATCTACCAGATGACGTTAAGCACCCGATCGTCTTGAACAGCCGACACAAGGTCACAGAGCTGATCATAAAGAAATACGACGAGGATGTACACCACGCAGGAGCAGAGAGAGTCTTCGCGGAGATCAGACGTCGTTATTGGATATTGCAAGGGAGAGAAGCAGTACGGCGCTTCCAGCGAACCTGTCTAGACTGCCGTAAGTGGCGCGCGCAGCCCAGCATACCACGGATGGCTGACTTACCCCCCTGTCGCCTCCGAATCGGCGACAAGCCATTCCACTCCACAGGCATGGACTGCTTTGGCCCGTTGTATATAAAGAGAGGAAGAGGCACCGAGAAGCGGTGGGGTATTGTATTCAAATGCATGACCACCAGAGCGATACATATCGAGCTCCTTCCGACCATGAGCACAGACTCATTCCTTATGGCCTTCCGGAGATTCACATCACGGAAAGGAAAACCGTCTACATTGTTGTCTGATCACGGGACCAACTTCAAAGGCGGAGAAAGAGAGCTGAGAGAGAGCTTCCAAGCTATGGGCCCAGAACTTAAGACCCACCTCGCTCCAGCCCAGATTGACTTCCAGTTTAATCCCCCGAACGCACCCCACTTCGGTGGAACCTGGGAACGAGAAGTACGTTCTATAAAGACAGCCCTGTACGCCGTACTTGGAGCCCAGACTGTGGCGGAGGAAGTCCTAATGACAGTCCTCACGGAGATCGAGGGAGTATTGAACTCAAAGCCCCTCGGTTACGTCTCCAGTGATGTAGCAGATGTCGACCCAGTCACCCCCAACACACTCCTAATGGGGCGGCTGGACCCCGCGCTACCCCAGACAATGTACAGGCCCGAAGAAGCGAACGGCCGAAGAATGTGGAGGTACAGCCAAGTACTAGCTGACAAGTTTTGGAGCAGCTTCCTACTTCACTACCTACCGTCTCTACAGACCCGCCAGAAGTGGGTAAAAGAGAGAGACAATTTGACAGAAGGAACAGTCGTCATGATTATTGACCAGTCACTACCCAGAGCTATGTGGCCGGCTGGCCGCGTAAGCAAAGTGATCACCGGTGCCGATGGCAAGGTCCGAGCAGCTGAAGTACTCGTCCAAGGGCGCACCTACACACGTCCCGTGGCGAGGCTCATAGAACTGCCCCGACTCCCAGATACTATCGATGATGACCATGACCCTATGACTTTGTGAGTTGACTGACCCTTACAGCGGACCTTGAGTGGTAGACAGTGCGGTTAATCTGTCTCTGCTTAGCTAATTAGGTGGGACTAATTAGGGGGCGGCTGTTGTGAAGGATCAGATTAAACCGAATATGTATATTTATTTATATATATATATTTAATTGTATTTGTATATCGTTTGATATCCCCTGTATATTCCTTGTACAATATGCATTGAATATCCCTTTAGTCTACTAAACAGCCCATAATAGTTTCATTCTACCATTGGACGAGAACCTGGCGCCAGGTTGCCATACCCCTAGGTCCAAGTTCAATCGTGCCGCCTAACATGTCGTGGCAAGCCCCGGTTCCGCGCAGGAATATGTCGGGCGAAATACGAATGGTACTATTTGTTCATAGCGCATATATATATGGCGCAAGTAAAGTAGAACTTCCTTTTAGTCCAGTTCTTTACCCTCCAACAGAGTGACAGACGCAAAGCCTCCCCACGACGCACGTGCGGTGTAGTAAGGCCTACTTGGCCCAGAATAGGCATTGAGATATCGTGTAGATTAATAGTTGAATAGTCATAGTTTGGCACTATACCGTCGAGTTGGACGTATTCTATTAAGCTAATAATAGTCTATTTATGTATGGTGCATCGTTCGGTTAGAGTTCTAAAGTTATCAGTACCCCCATCGTTCCTGACGTTATCTGGACGCTTAACCAGGCTGAGCAGACCCCTAGTGGTGTTTGCATCCGAGGAGCTCCGGGCCAAGAACGACTGGACCTGTATATTGGATTACTCTACCCGGACGACGGCGAGCCTTCCACGGCTTGGATTATGCTTTGTGTGCTTTGATTATTCCATGGATAAAGGCCAACACTGCGGAGTGTTGGAACTACCCCCCGGAGAGGACTCCAGGTGAGACGGCGCTCTACACCAGTGAGGTCGCCTCACGTCTCTCCGTTGTGGACCGGCAGCTACCGTCCACAGAGGGTCCAGCTGTATTCGTCTGCGGCCCGAGGTTCTGTGGGCACCGTGTCCAAGACTTTGGATTCTCCCAAGACACCGTCGGCCAGATGGGATACCGCCAGCGGCTTCTCTAACCCCCCCCCTCCTACTGTCTTACAACCAGCGGGACCCCCCCCCCCCTTAGTGTATCCAGCTATAATCATCTAAGTACCATCGCTATCGTTTCCTAAATATTCCAGGTTGTATACTTACTCCCTGCGTAACCAGAGATTGGACATTCAATGTTGATTTACCTACGAATACTCATTTGCCATAAAAGTGCATATTTCATATTTCAAATCATAAATGTAATTAAGTGATCGTTGTATACACCCTTTGCTGTATTAAACCTTCGATTTGGTACATTTGTGTGGATTCGTTTCATCAGGTGGGAAAGTGTTCATCATACTTATATCTTGTACTGGATGGCCAGAAGTTAAAGTACATGAGGTAGTGGTATTAAATATCATATCTAACAATACAGTCAGGGAATTGTACCCCTCAGTTACAATACCATACTTATCAATACAGTCAGGGAATTGTACCCCTCAGTTACAATTGGTCCTTCGAGCCGGAGGGTAACTAGTGTAATATTAATATAGTGGTATTAATATTGACATGGCCTATGATGAACACTCCACAAAACGGTTCTCCTAAAGTAGATCGCCCGCAGCGTAGACGGCAGACACCTCAGTACTTAGAGGATTACGTTGCCAATATACTACCTAGCCTTCTACAGACGGTAAACGCGGAAAAAGTAGATAGTAAAATTATGTCCGACCCTATCGCCCAGGCTACCCCGCCAATAGAGGCCCTAGTGGGTTCTAACGTAACTGACCAAGCTCACGGTAGGGACCAGGAGGGACCTGACACGACTTTACCCCCCGCCAAGACCGAAGAAGTAGTCCCCGGAGAGCTCCAGGATAAAGACAGCCCTCCAGGGATGGAACCCGACCCACCACAAGAAGAGACGCGCACCCAGGAGATGGATCTCCTCGGTACGCGACAGGAGAACGGATCTCCAACGAGTACTGCCGGGAGCCGATCGCCTCGACCGGCGTCTTCCCCCAGCGAGGCGGACAAGATGCTGGCGCAGGCACTCATCGCCACCCTGGCAGCCTCCACCGAACGCGATCGACTCCAAGCACAGACGCTTAGTGAGCGCGAACATTCCTCCATGGAAAGAGAACGCCTTCAGGCGCAGCAACGGAGCGACGAAGATCGCATAAGACTGGAGACCAGACGCCTTCAGACGGAAGAGAACATAGAAAGAAGCCGCGCCGATGCACAGCACGCCGCCGCCAATGCACAGCGCAACGTCGCAAATGCACAGCTCCACGCCGCCCATGCCAGCGCCAATGCCCAGCGCGACGCCGCCAACGCACAGCGCGACGCCGCCCAGGCCAGCGCCAATGCGCAGCGCGACGCCGCCAACGCACAGCGTGACGCCGCCCAGGCCAGCGCCAATGCGCAGCGCGACGCCGCCAATGCCCAGCGCGAAGCAGCGCGCGACGCAGCCCATGCCCAGCGCGAGGCAGAGCGCGACCGGCTGCAGGCGCAGCTGATGGACAAATTGGTTGCCATGGCGACACCCCCTCTCTCCGCACGGAGCTCCCAGAGATCGTCACGACACGGGTCTAGGACGCATTCCCCTACCCGACCAAGCGACCCGGGACCCCGCCAACAGGAGGATCCTGTCCACGTCTCCGAACCCCTTCCCCGACCGGTCCATACGAGACCCAGCAACCGGGAAGAACCGGACCACGCCGAGAGACTGAACAGAAGACTCCAGGTCCTCGCAGAGGAAGAGGAGGAGGAAGAGGAGGAATGTCAAGCCGACCAGCAGCAACGTACTCTGGACCAGGAGGCCCAGTACAGCCCCGACCAGCAGCAACGTACTCTGGACCAGGAGGCCCAGTACAGCCCCGACCAGCAGCAACGTACTCTGGACCAGGAGGTCCAGTACAGCCCAGAAGTCAGCCCCGAGGCACTGCGCTACAAACCCCCGACTCAACTCACGGGTGAGTTTGACGCACCGCCAGCCCAGAGGAACAGCACCTGGGTACCCGGCCCTTGGTACCCACCAAGTACCAGCCCAAGACGACACGTAAGAGGAGACTCGCCTAGGAGGCCTCTCCCCCAACGCTCACCGATGTGCCAGTCATCCATGGCATCGTACCTTGGCGCACCGACGTTCCCGGACTTCACACACGAGAACAGAGCACAGTACACAGAGCTACGAATGTGCTTAGAGACAATGATGTCCGATGTAGTTGATGAACCGTACAAATATGCTATCCTACTGAAGCACCTCAAGGTGCCCCGAGCGCACAATATAGCGCTGGCCTATGCCACCTCTACTACCCCATACACCGCGGCTCTAGCAGCACTCGACCAAAGATATGGACGCATATGGGACTACGTAATACAAGAGATAAGGCATATTGACCGTCTACCCCCAGCCACAGACAATCGCTCACTAGATGACCTGTCTATCAAGGTACAATCCCTGGTAGGGATGCTGGGGGCGCAAAGAAAAAAGGGTATGCACGAACTGTACGCGAACTCTAATGTCGAGAGGATTTTAGAGAAGCTTCCGCCCGCCCGACAAGAGCGCTTCAGGCGGCAAAGAGACCACCGTGATCCTAACGGTCCCGAGCCATCCCTCCTAGACCTAGCCGACTTCCTGGCGAGAGAAGTCAACAGCCTACGGTTGGATACGTTCATGCGGAGCACACCAAGCTCCAGAGAGGGACCTAGGGGAGCAAACGATGGCCGCAGATTGGTGACCGTCATGCACCAATCAGAATCAGTACCGAGCAGCAAGAACCACAGTACCCCCTCGACGAAAGAGGACCAGTGGAAGATTGAGTGCCAGTACTGTGAGGGAGAACATCGGCTGTATCAGTGCGAAGATTTCAAGAAGCTGACCACGGATGATGTGAGTCAGTGGGTCAAGGACCACCGCCGCTGCTTCCGCTGCGCGCGCAGCCACCTAGCAGCTGAGTGCCGCTTGAAAAAGAAGTGCAGCGGTGCGGTGGCACCCACTTGGAGGTCCTGCATGACATCAACAGGCGTCAGCCAGGACAACAGAGTGGGCCCGTCGCGGTAATGTACCATGCCGAGGCGGTGGCACCAGCACCAGAGTTCCACCAGACCGCTCCCTGGTGTCCCGACTGCTACAGCAGACACTGGGAGTCGCGGTGCGACTCGCACCATATAGATTCTATTTCACCACCAACAGGAGTGCTCCACATTGACCAGCATAGCGGGACCCCCCGAGTGCTCCTCAAAGTGGTCAGAGTGCTCCTGAGCTACGAGGACAAGGTCCTGGACGATGGGTCTGAAAAGACTCTCCTCCTCGCTTCCGCAGCAGCCCAGTTGGGCCTGCGGGGTGTCAAAGATACCATGACCATACGCACCATCAGAAGGGACCAGAAGACCATAAAAGGTGAAAAGGTCTCCTTCAAGATAGCAGCGGTGGACCAGCCCGAGAAGCAGTATAATATAACCAACGTCTTCACCAGCCACGACATAGGCCTGTCCCAGTACACCTACCCCATCCCACAGCTGATGGAGAAGTATGTGCACCTACGTCAACTACCTATACCGCTTATCGACGGCGCCACACCGACCCTGCTCATCGGCTCCGACCACGCGGACCTCATTCTCCCAATTGAGGCGGTCCACATCGGACCCAAAGGATGCCCAGTCGCGGTTCAGACCCGACTGGGATGGACGCTCCAGGGCCCCCTCTACGGACTTGACAGTCAACCCACGTCTACACGCTGCCTACACACAAAGGCGAGCGACACCGGCCACTCCCTCGTACAGCAGAGGCTATTGACATTAAGCGAGAGGCCCGTGAGAGAACCGTGGGCACCAGAGGGAGTTCGGAACTCCACCCCCCTCAGCTGCGATTCAGACGTAGCTGACCTCGAACCCAGCACCCCAAGCGACTCCTTGACGGGGCGGCCGGGACCGGCCCCTCCTCAGACGGGGTACAGAGCAAACAAGAGAAACAGACGGAGGAGGAGGAGGCACAGCCAAGCACAGATCAAAGCAGTCTCAGGCCCGCTTCCTCCTAAGCCCCCCTTCATCCCGTCCAATCGTCATGACCATAGACCAGTCACTACCCCGAGCTGCGTGGCCGGCCGGCCGCGTAAGCAAAGTGACCACTGGTGCCGACGGAAAGGTCAGAGTGGCAGAAGTGCTCGGCCAAGGGCGGACATACAACCGACCCGTGGCGAGGCTGATAGAGTCGCCAAGGCTCCCCGACTCGCTTAATGACGACCATGACCCATGACTTTGTGAACTGCCCGACCCCTCACAACAGACATTGAGTAGTGGACCGTGCGGGTTAATCTGTCTCTGCTTAGCTAATTAGGTGGGACTAATTAGGGGGCGGCTGTTACAAAGGATCAGATTAAACCGAATATATATATTTATTTATTGATATATATTGCATAGTATTTGTATATCGTTTGATATCCCTTGTATATTCCTTGTACATATACACGGAATATCCCTTTAGCCCAGACCATAATAGTTCATTCTCCTATTGGACAGCGGTCCACCGGCGCCAGGGACCGGCCTCCGGAGCCAGGTTCAAAGTCACCGTCAAGATGTGTCTGGACATGCCCAACCTTGCCCAGGGATACGCGACAGAAATGAGAGTGGAACTAGTTTGTGTACCGTGCGTATAAATACGGCGCAGGTGAATGTAGAAGCCCCTTAGCCCCTTACCTCCGTACCCTTCGTCTTTAGTATGTTACCGATAAGTTGAAGCCTCACCCACGATACAACGTGCGGTGAAGTATGGCCTGTTTGGCCTCAGAATAGAGCATCGAGACCGTGTGCGAATTAGTAACTGAATTGTCAGAGTTTGGCGCTATACCGTCGAGTGCGACATATTTCTATTGAGTCTTTAATAGTCTATTTGTGTATAGTGTATCGTGCGGTTAGAATTCTACAGTGACCAGCATCTCCAACGCTTTCTCGTATTAGCTAGAGTTCTTATCCAGGCTGGACCGACCGCATGGCGCTTTCACCCGAGGAGACCTAGGCGAGAGCCGTATGGACATGTACACTGGATTAATCTACCCGACGACTACATAGCCCTTTGCGGCTGGAATATATTTGCTTTGGTCCGGTGATTTATGGAGCGGAGAACCAGCCAACGCTGCACGTGTTGGATTTACCCCGAGAGGAGTCAAGTCGAGTCGGCGCTCAGAGAGCCTGAGGCCGCCTAGCTTTCTTCCCTGTGGAGCTACAGTCTACAAGAGAACCAAGCTGTATTCGTCTGTGGATCAAGAGGCTACTGCACCGGCTTCTGTACCTGAAGTCTCCCTAGTCATCGTTGACCAGACGTCCTACTACCGACAGATCTTCTACCCCCCCTGCTGGCTTACAACCAGTGGGAACCCCTTCCAGTATCTCCCGCTATTACTAGTGCACCATAGATATAATTCCCTAAGATTCAGGTTGTATAATTACCTCCTGCGTAACCAGAGAATGGACATTCGTTATTGATTTGCCTATGCATACTCCTTTGCCTTACAAGTGCATTCAAAGAATAATGTAAAGTATCCTATGTACCTTTTGCTCCATTAAATACTTGATTAATACCTTTGACTGGAACCGATTTCATTGTGGGAAGTGTTCATCATATTCATATATCGTGTACTGTATGGCCAGTAATTAAAGTACATAAAGCGGTAGTGGTTTAATGATACCATACTTATCAATACAGTCAGGGAATTGTACCCCCTCAGTTACAATCACAGTCAGGACAGCTGAAACCATCACAGTCAGGACAGCTGAAACCATCACAGTCAGGACAGCTGAAACCATCACAGTCAGGACAGATGAAACCATCACAGTCAGGACAGCTGAAACCATCACAGTCAGGACAGCTGAAACCATCACAGTCAGGAGCTGAAACCACCACAGTCTATCTCACAACCATGCCTGGGTTCTCTAACAACTATGCCTGGGTTCTCTATATGGTTGGGTACCGTTCACATTTGAACCGATACCGGTACCGATACCTGGCAATCGATAATGAAATTAAATGTTTATATCATGAACTATCCAGTTAGTATTTATAGTGTAACGTTTGGCTAATTTAAATAATAAAAAACAAATTTATCTACTTTTTCTCCCCATTTTCTATTTTTCTCCCATCCCAATTTCGTATTATCCAATTCTACCCTCCCCTGTCTCGAACGTTGTTAGACCATGCCTCCTACTGGTCGGCTGCAATGTGGACCAAGCCTTGCATCACGTGTCCCCTCCGGTACACAAGGAGGCAGCTGTCGCATCTTTTCACCTGTACAGCGCGATCTCTCAGCGGCGAAGAGTAACGTGTGGGAGGCTCACGCTGCCCCTGTTGTTTCCTGATTCTGCTGTACAGGCGCACCAACCGACCTGTAGGAGTTGCTGTCCACAACGTCCGATCCCCACCCACCGGCTTTCCCACCCCCTAATACTGGCTGTGAGGTTTTGGTCCGCTCCCCACCCACACGCTCCGTTACTTTAAGGTATTTTGTTGATTAATTGCATTCCCCGCCACACGCTCTGTTCCTGTAAGGTGCCGTGTTGATTGGTGCTCTCCCCACCACACGCTTCTGGAGCAATGATCAATTTCATCCCGCAGCTGTCACAGCTTGTCATCAGCGCCCTGTGGCTTTATATACCCTGATCCCCCTAATATCGATGTTGGATCGTTTTGAATATACTCCTGCATTTGCCTGTCTTTCCCGTCGCTGTTCCCTGTCTGTTGCTCCCCAGGACTTTCGTGAAGTAATCCCTGTGGAGAACCTGATTCCCCGTACGAAGCTGCGCCTCGTTTATCTGCCCGCTTTACGCGTTGCGCTCTGGTGAGTTTTTGGAAACAGTTCTTTTTGGATCACCAGTTTTTTGTGTGTTTGTGAAACACCGAAGAGATCCCGTTTTTGTTATACTGTTCTCACCTATTTTTTGTGTTGGATTTACACCTTGGATTACCGTATTGTTTTTTCTCTGGACTCTGCTAACTGTGTGTGTTACACCGAAGATCAAGTCACTTGGATATCTATTTGGATCAGTCACCCCTCTGTTTCTGTTGTGCGCTGGGCTAACTCAGATTTCTCTCTCTCTCCGTTTCCACCTGGAGTGAAAGCTGGGAGGATCTGCAGAGCGGCTTCAGACGTCACAAGCTAATTCCTCACCACCACCTACTGGGAGAATCTGCAGAGCCGCAACAATCTTCACATGCCAGATTCCCCGTTTGTTCTGTTGCTCAACTTAATTCAATCTTGTGACTCTGAGAATAAATACGCCCTTGCTTTGGCTAACTCTGAAACAACTCTCTCTGTGCCGTTGCGCTTGAGGTCGGTTACAAACCCTAACATTACGATCCAACCATGACGACCCCAGCCGACACAGAGAGAGTCAGAACAGCATTGGCAGTCCAGATAGAGTTAACCAAGGGCCACAGCCTACAGCTAGATGCGGCTGCGGCTGCTGTACAGGAACTCCGAGAGCAGGTCCTGCCTATTCAGGGGTCCCTGGGCTCTCTGGCTAGCCAGCAGTCTAGTATTCTCCTCCACTTACAAACGCTGAGTGAAACCGTTAACACCTTGCTTTTAACCCCACTTCCTTCAGGAGCCTTGGCCGGAGCATCACCCGCAGCCCTGGCAGGCCCTGCGCCTCCCGATCCCGCACCTCGGGAGCCCCGTCTCTCCGAACCACGGTTGTTCGACGGTAACTTCGAGGATTGTGCCACATTCATCATGCAATGTGAGTTGGTTTTTCGTCATCAACCCAGTCGTTTCACTTCAAGGGGAGCCCGAGTGGCTTACATGACTAACTTGCTCTCAGGCCGGGCAGCCCAGTGGGTCACTGCCTCCTGGGCAATGGGGGCAGATTTCTGTTTTTCCTACCCAGACTTCGTGGCTGAGCTCCGCAGGGTTTTCCACCACCCAGCCCATGACCAGGACCCTGGAGCCCGGTTGGGTACCTTCCGGCAGGGCAGTGGCGGGGTTACCGACTACGTGCTGGAGTTCAGACTGGCGGCTACGGAGAGTGGTTGGAACGATCAAGCACTTCGTCTTACCTTCATGAGGGGGCTCAACGACGCAGTCAGGGACCAGCTCGCGACCCGTGAGGAACCTGAGTCCCTCGAGGACCTGTTCAGCCTCGCCATTCGCATCGACGGACGCCTCCAGGAGAGAAGACGTGAGAGAACCCGACAGGGACCTCCAGAGGTACTCCGGACCCCCCGTACTCATGACGGTACTGCTGGTCTCCCTGCTCCCAACACGACTGGTGGCTCTTTTCCCTCCCGTTCGGTGCCCGAGGAGGAACCCATGCAGCTGGGACGTTCTCACCTTAGCCAAGCTGAACGGGAGGCGAGGTTCAGGTCCGGCCTTTGCCTCTACTGCGGTCGGGAGGGACACCGTATCGCCAACTGCCCCACCCGGCCAAAAGACCAGGCTCGCCGGGACCCCGGGAGATCCTGGTGAGCCGTTTTTCTCGTTCCCAGAGCCGTGCACCACCTGGCCATCTGATGAGCGTCACCCTGGCCTGGGCGGACCAACGGGCCACGGTGGAGGCACTCATTGACTCGGGGGCTGACGAGAGTTTCCTAGACTTCGAGTTTGCTACCCGGGCCAACATTCCTCTTGAGGACCTAGTGAGGCCATTGGAGGTATTCGCATTGGACCAACACCGCCTGGCTGACATCACTCAACGCACCTGCCCTGTCCTGCTCACCATTGCTGGTAACCACGTTGAGAGACTCCAGTTCCTTATCACCAGATCCCCTCTTGTCCCAGTAGTCCTGGGCCGGCCCTGGCTCGCGCTGCACGAGCCCCACATCGCCTGGTCCTCCGGTACCATCAAGGGTTAGAGCTCCTCCTGTCATGCCCAGTGTCTTCAGGCGGCGTCCTGTCCCTCGCCCCGGAGATCCGTTGGTGAGCCGCCTCCGGACCTCTCGACCATACCCCCCGAGTACCACGACCTCATGGAGGTTTTCAGTAAGTCCAGGGCTCAGGCCCTTCCGCCTCACCGGCCTTACGACTGTGCCATCGACCTCCGCTCAGGGGCTCCCCTTCCCGGCAGCCGCCTCTACAGTCTGACCGTCCCGGAGAAGGCAGCGATGGATCAATACATCTCTGAGTCCTTGGAAGCAGGACTCATTCGGCCTTCCTCCTCTCCTGTGGCGGCCGGTTTCTTCTTTGTTGGGAAGAAGGACGGAGACCTTCGACCCTGCATCGACTATCGCCAGCTCAACGAGATCACCATTAAGAACAAGTATCCTCTACCTCTCATGAACTCCACCTTCGAGCCTCTCACCCAGGCTACCGTCTTTACCAAGCTGGACCTCCGGAGTGCCTACCATCTAGTCCGTATCCGAGAGGGCGATGAATGGAAGACCGCCTTCAAGACTCCCAGGGGCCACTACGAGTACCTGGTGATGCCGTTCGGCCTCACCAACGCTCCGGCGGTATTCCAGGCGCTCATGAACGACGTCCTTCGTGACATGCTGGAGGAGTTTGTGGTAGTATACCTAGACGACATCCTCATCTTCTCCAAGACCCTTGAGGAACACATCCAGCATGTCCGCCGTGTGCTGGAGCGCCTCCTCCACAATCGGCTCTTCGTCAAGGCGGAGAAGTGCCGATTCCACTCCGACTCCATCGATTACCTGGGCTTCATCGTGGAGAGAGGCTTGACCCGAGCTGATCCTCGCAAGATCCAGGCCGTGGAGGAATGGCCGGAACCCACCTCTCGGAAGGAGTTACAGAGCTTCCTCGGGTTCGCCAACTTCTACCGAAGGTTCATCCGGAACTACAGTCAAGTGGCGGAACCGCTTACCAGACTGACCTCTCCCGCCCTGCCGTTCGACTGGTCCCCAGCGGCGTGTGCTGCGTTCCGCTCCCTCAAGAAGAGGTTCACTTCCGCCCCGATCTTGCTCCATCCAGACCCCAAGAGACAGTTCATCGTTGAGGCAGACGCCTCGGATACTGGACTGGGAGCTATCTTATCCCAGCGGTCAGCAACAGACCAGAAGGTACATCCGTGCGCCTTCTACTCGCGTCGGTTCCTTCCTGCCGAGAGGAACTATGACATCGGCAATCGGGAGCTGCTGGCGGTTGTGGCTGCCTTGGAGGAGTGGCGTCATTGGCTAGAGGGGGCTGAGGAGCCGTTTACCATTTGGACGGACCACAAGAACCTAACGTACATCCGTGCTTCCAAGCGCCTCAATGGCCGGCAGGCAAGATGGGCCAGCTTCCTCAGTCGGTTCGACTTCTCGCTGACGTTTCGCCCTGGTTCCCGCAACACGAAGGCCGACTCCCTGTCCCGGTTACACTCCAAGGGGGCTCCAACCACTGAGGACCCGACTCCCATCCTCCCAGAGGCCAGGGTGGTAGGAGTCGTCACCTTGGGCATCGAGGGGGTGGTAAGGCGTGCCCTACGCTTCCATTGCGCTCCAGGCAATGTACCGGTTCATCGTCTCTTCGTCCCCGACTCGGTCCAGTCCCGGGTCCTCCAGTGGGGCCATACCAGCCGGTTCGCCTGCCACCCGGGCGTTCATCGCACGTTCTCCTTCCTGGCTCGTCGATTCTGGTGGCCCACCATGAGGAACGACGTCAAGGAGTTCGTACTGGCCTGCGCAGTCTGCGCCCGCAGCAAGGCCTCCCACCAGGCGCCCTCCGGGCTATTACAGCCGCTTCCCATTCCGAGCCGTCCTTGGTCACATGTGGCGCTGGACTTCGTCACGGGTCTTCCCTCCTCCCAGGGGAACACGTGCCTTCTGACCGTGGTGGATCGGTTCAGCAAGGGGGTTCACCTCGTGGCCCTTCCCAAACTTCCCTCGGCGGCCGAGACGGCGGACCTCCTGACACGCCACGTGTTTCGCCTCCATGGTTTTCCCCAGGACGTCGTCTCGGACCGGGGGCCCCAGTTCACTTCCCAGGTATGGCGGGCTTTTTGCAAGGGATTGGGGGCAACGGTCAGTCTTTCTTCTGGTTATCATCCCCAGACTAACGGACAAACGGAGAGGATGAACCAGAGTGTGGAGTCTGCTCTTCGGTGTGTGGCTGCCGAGAGACCAGCTTCTTGGAGCCGTTTCCTTCCCTGGGTCGAGTACTCCATCAACTCCATGGTCAGTTCCGCCACCGGCCTCTCACCCTTTGAGGTATCCCTGGGCTACCAACCCCCTCTTTTCCCTGCACAGGAGACGGAGGTGGCAGTTCCCTCCGTACAGGACCACCTCGACCGGTGCCGTCGGGTCTGGGAGATCGCCAGGACCGCGCTGCTCCGGTCATCAGAGCGCGCCTGTCGTGGGGCTGACCGGCGCCGGGTTCCTGCGCCGACGTACCACCCTGGGCAGAGGGTGTGGCTTTCCGCGAGGGACCTCCCACTTCGGTCCTCGGCCAAGAAACTTAACCCCCGGTTCGTCGGACCTTTCGAGGTTCTGAAGGTACTCAGTCCGGCGGCGGTGCGTCTTAAGCTTCCTGCGTCCATGCACATTCACCCCGTTTTCCATGTGTCCCGGGTTAAGCCTGTCTCTCTCAGTCCCCTGATGCCTCCTGCTCCGGAACCACCTCCTCCCAAGATGGTGGACGGTCACCCCCAGTGGCAAGTCCGCCGGTTGATGGGCGTTCGACGGCGGGGTCGGGGGTTCCAGTACCTGGTGGACTGGGAGGGGTACGGTCCGGAGGAACGGAGCTGGGTCTCCCGCCAGCTCATCGTGGATCCCGGCCTGATCACCGGCTTCCATCGTGCCCATCCGGGCGAGCCGGGTCGGCCTGGTCGCCGGGTGGCTCCTGTGGAGGGGGGGGTACTGTGAGGTTTTGGTCCGCTCCCCACCCACACGCTCCGTTCCTTTAAGGTATTTTGTTGATTAATTGCATTCCCCGCCACACGCTCCGTTCCTGTAAGGTGCCATGTTGATTGGTGCTCTCCCCGGCACCACACGCTTCTGGAGCAATGATCAATTTCATCCCGCAGCTGTCACAGCTTGTCATCAGCGCCCTGTGACTTTATATACCCTGATCCCCCTAATATCGATGTTGGATCGTTTTGAATATACTCCTGCATTTGCCTGTCTTTCCGTCGCTGTTCCCTGTCTGTTGCTCCCCAGGACTTTCGTGAAGTAATCCCTGTGGAGAACCTGATTCCCCGTACGAAGCTGCGCCTCGTTTATCTGCCCACTTTATGCGTTGCGCTCTGGTGAGTTTTTGGAAACAGTTCTTTTTGGATCACCAGTTTTTTGTGTGTTTGTGAAACACCGAAGAGATCCCGTTTTTGTTATACTGTTCTCACCTATTTTTTTGTGTTGGATTTACACCTTGGATTACCGTATTGTTTTTTCTCTGGACTCTGCTAACTGTGTGTGTTACACCGAAGATCAAGTCACTTGGATATCTATTTGGATCAGTCACCCCTCTGTTTCTGTTGTGCGCTGGGCTAACTCAGATTTCTCTCTCTCTCCGTTTCCACCTGGAGTGAAAGCTGGGAGGATCTGCAGAGCGGCTTCAGACGTCACAAGCTAATTCCTCACCACCACCTACTGGGAGAATCTGCAGAGCCGCAACAATCTTCACATGCCAGATTCCCCGTTTGTTCTGTTGCTCAACTTAATTCAACCTTGTGACTCTGAGAATAAATACGCCCTTGCTTTGGCTAACTCTGAAACAACTCTCTTTGTGCCGTTGCGCTTGAGGTCGGTTACAAACCCTAACACTGGCAATTGTATTAGTATGAACGACCAGCCAAGCCGGAGGCAACGGCGAGAGCTGGACTCGAACCCAGCATATCCTGCGTTAGTGGCAAGCGCCTTGCCCACTGCGCCACTTAGTCGCATGCTAATTTAAATCATTGAATGTAGAGAGACAGCGAGAGAAAGGGAGTGAGGCTCAGCCACCACCGCCGTGATGCATTAGGTTTGAGTTTGAGCCTATTGGATGCCGTA
>NC_140177.1:11578003-11584694 GCF_963971535.1 Notolepis coatsorum
CACCTCTGAGCAGTGTTAATTTTGTCAGCTATTTTAATTTTAGTTTTAGTCTTAGTCATGTGTCAAATGCTCTTTTTTCGTTGTCGTCATATTTAGTCACCTTCATTTATTTTTCGTTTAGTCAGTTTTAGTTTTTTGTTTGTTTTTTTGTTAATGAAAAAAAGGCATTTTATTCTCTTGTAATGCAATTCTATGCACCGCTACGGTCAGTCAAATTCACATACATTTCTATTGGGATCATATAGATTCATGTAGACGCCCGATGGTCTGATGGTCACAAATGGAGGAACTCACCCAACCTAGTTGGCTTCAATATAGTGTTTGTTATCCTTCAATCATGGACTATTGTAATTGGAATTTAGTTGGCTTATAGCCAGTGTTAATTTTGTCAGCTATTTTAATTCTAGCTTTATTCTTAGTCATGTGTCAAATGCTCCTTTTTCGTTCTCGTCATATTTAGTCACCTTCATTTATTTTCTTTTTTGTTTTTGTCTAGATTTAGTCAGGGGGAAATCTTCGTTGACGACCATATATAGTCATCATTTTCATTGACAAAATTAACACTGCCTCTGAGACACAGAGAGAGAGAGGGACGAGGACACCCTCTGGAAGGTAGCACCTCTGAGACACAGAGAGAGAGAGGGACGAGGACACCCCTCTGGAAGGTAGCACCTCTGAGACAGAGAGAGAGAGAGGGACGAGGACACTCCCTCTGGAAGGTAACACCTCTGAGACACAGAGAGAGAGAGGGACGAGGACACCCCTCTGGAAGGTAGCACCTCTGAGACAGAGAGAGAGAGAGGGGACGAGGACACTCCCTCTGGAAGGTAACACCTCTGAGACACAGAGAGAGAGAGGGACGAGGACACCCCTCTGGAAGGTAGCACCTCTGAGACACAGAGAGAGAGGGACGAGGACACTCCCTCTGGAAGGTAGCACCTCTGAGACACAGAGAGAGAGAGGGACGAGGACACTCCCTCTGGAAGGTAACACCTCTGAGACACAGATAGAGAGGGACGAGGACACCCCTCTGGAAGGTAACACCTCTGAGACACAGACAGAGAGGGACGAGGACACCCCCCTCTGGAAGGTAGCACCTCTGAGACACAGAGAGAGAGAGGGACGAGGACACTCCCTCTGGAAGGTAACACCTCTGAGACACAGACAGAGAGGGACGAGGACACTCCCTCTGGAAGGTAACACCTCCTGAGACACAGAGAGAGAGGGACGAGGACACTCCTCTGGAAGGTAGCACCTCTGAGACACAGACAGAGAGGGACGAGGACACTCCTCTGGAAGGTAACACCTCTGAGACAGAGAGAGAGAGAGGGATGAGGACACCCCCTCTGGAAGGTAGCACCTCTGAGACACAGACAGAGAGGGACGAGGACACTCCCTCTGGAAGGTAGCACCTCTGAGACAGAAAGAGAGGGACGAGGACACTCCTCTGGAAGGTAACACCTCTGAGACACAGACAGAGAGGGACGAGGACACCCCTCTGGAAGGTAACACCTCTGAGACACAGACAGAGAGGGACGAGGACACCCCTCTGGAAGGTAACACCTCTGAGACAGAGAGAGAGAGGGACGAGGACACCCCCTCTGGAAGGTAGCACCTCTGAGACAGAAAGAGAGAGGGACGAGGACACTCCCTCTGGAAGGTAACACCTCTGAGACAGAAACAGAGGGACGAGGACACCCCTCTGGAAGGTAACACCTCTGAGACAGAAACAGAGGGACGAGGACACCCCTCTGGAAGGTAACACCTCTGAGACAGAAACAGAGGGACGAGGACACCCCTCTGGAAGGTAACACCTCTGAGACACAGACAGAGAGGGACGAGGACACATAGAGCCCAAAGGGTGCTCGAACACTTGCCCTTTTGTGCCTCATAAAAAAGTGCCCTTTTTATGCCAAGTAAAAAAAATAATATATATATATTATTTATATTAAACAATACAGAATATACAGCACTTCTTGGGTCTGTAGGGTAAGCACTTATTCCCTCCCCCTGACGTTTATGGAGATGTATGGGCCTTTTAAGTCAGTCATAAAAGGGTCTTTCAAGGATAAGTGAGCTCCTGCACTGATTATTATAGTTCAATATTCAATATTTGATCACCAAAACCCCCCAAAAAGCACAAAAAGGGGGCACCCCGCCCAAAAAGGGCCCCCAAAAAACTGGCTTGCGCACTTGGCACAGGACCAGTGCCCTTTTCAGCCTTTGAGCACCTGTCCCCTCTAAAGTCCTGTGCAGCACGTCCCTGTCTGGGAGGTAGCACCTCTGAGACAGAGAGAGAGTCATGCTGCGTCCCATTCCTCCCCTTGGCCCTACGGCTTGGCCCTACCCTTGGCCCTACCCCTCGAGTCACCCTTCAGAGCGGAGCCACAAGGGGTGAATTGCACTACGAAATGGGACAGCACTAAGCACTCAGTTGCCAACAGCGTAATGACGCAACTCACCCACACGCCGACTGTTTACATTATACTTACAGGCAGCTTACATCAGAAGGACCATGAAGCTTGCTCTGCATACATGTACCATGTAAATTATAACGAATGTCTTCAGTGTTTATGCTTGTATATAAAAAGGTTTTGGTATCAAACTCTTGACATCTTGTGTTGTTATTTTGTAGCACAAGTTTAATCAAATCAGTCAGTCAAATAGAAAATGAATGGGTGCAACTATAATAAAGCATATACAGTAGTACTACATGGTATTGCATGGTACTACATGGCAGTATAGCGTACTACATGATACAACAGAATATGTGACCATGGTAGTACAGGGTACAACATGGTATTGCAGGTTAATGTATTACATGGTACTGGTAGTGGTAGTACATGATACCTTTTTACTTCTAGGTTCTCTTGATATAAATTCTAGTAATTCACATGTATATGTAAAGAGAATACAAATCTACTGCAAATATTAACAATTGTAGAAAATACATTTTAATAAATTAATTTACCCCCCCCCCCCCCCAATACAGTACCCACACTATTGTTCTGGCATTTTGTCAACCATGCGTTGAAATAGGGCCAAGAAGCGATCTGTTTTCCTCCCCCTCAAATGTATATACTCTCTTTTAGAAACTCTGTCTCTTAAACAGTACTGTACATTTGTATATCTTGTATGTCATAAATATCTGGATGTAACAGTACTGTTTATCTGCATGTCATAAATGTTATGATGAATGGAAAATGGGGGTCCCTGATGTAAACAAGACGAAAGTCTTTCTCTGGTCTGCATCCCCTTAACAAGTGTGTGTATTGAGCCGTACTGTATTGTACCCATTCTGCAATCTGTTAATAACATTTCCAATCAATCAATCCCATAGGCAAAGCGAGACCAATTACATGTGTAAAAAAACTAACATATTCCAGTTGACTGTATATTTTTTTAATGATTCGTTACGAAGAAATCAATACTTCCATTTGTCTAAATTACTGGCACCGCTCCGCCATTTTCTTTTTCTTTATAGATTTGCGAAAAGGTTTGCAGTGCATTCTGGGAAATACCATCTCTCCCTTGAAATCGAGCCTGCATCTTGGCAGACTCCGTTTGTAGGGCCATTTGGAGGGCCGAAACGTCACTACCCCTTGATCCAAAGTGAAATAGGACACCCCTACACTTCGCGGGAATGCGCAAAAACGGAGCCGTAGGGCCAAGGGGAGAATTGGGACGCAGCCTTACAGACAGAGAGGGACAAGGACACTCCTCTGGGAGGTAGCACCTCTGAGACAGAGAGAGGGTAACAAACAGGTACTGAATACAACAACAACAAGCTACTGGCAGGACTGAAGCCGACCAGTGGAGGCAGAGTTACAATCAGGAGTTACAGAGAGGAGTTACAGACCAGTGGAGGCAGAGTTACAGTCAGGAGTTACAGACCAGTGGAGGCAGAGTTACAGACAGAGTTACAGTCAGGAGTTACAGAGAGGAGTTACAGACCAGTGGAGGCAGAGTTACAGACAGAGTTACAGACAGAGTTACAGACCAGTGGAGGCAGAGTTACAGACAGAGTTACAGACCAGTGGAGGCAGAGTTACAGACAGAGTTACAGACAGAGTTACAGACCAGTGGAGGCAGAGTTACAGACAGAGTTACAGACCAGTGGAGGCAGAGTTACAGACAGAGTTACAGACCAGTGGAGGCAGAGTTACAGACAGAGTTACAGACCAGTGGAGGCAGAGTTACAGACAGAGTTACAGTCAGGAGTTACAGACCAGTGGAGGCAGAGTTACAGACAGGAGTTACAGACAGGAGTTACAGACAGGAGTTACAGACAGGAGTTACAGACAGGAGTTACAGACCAGTGGAGGCAGAGTTACAGTCAGGAGTTACAGACAGAGTTACAGACCAGTGGAGGCAGAGTTACAGTCAGGAGTTACAGACAGAGTTACAGGCCAGTGGAGGCAGAGTTACAGAGAGGAGTTACAGACCAGTGGAGGCAGAGTTACAGACAGGAGTTACAGACAGGAGTTACCACCCCATATTAAACACACACAAACATTCTTACCGGCTGACTATCCGGGTTGTGAACATAACAGTTTCCTGCACAGTCCAGCTAAGGTAACCTTGCATGCTGGGCCAGTAGGTGGCGATAAGCGATATCTCAAATACCATAGCGGTACCGAGCGCGTCTATTCGAATCCTAACACATTTATGATTCCGCGGTTGCGTTTTGCGCTCTGATTGGCCACTGACGTTTCTGGTCGCGCCAATCGTGTGACGGCAAGTTCTTTCGTCCGGTTAAGCTTAGGCACTCTTTTGAAGTTGGTTAAGGTTAGAGTTTGTCTTAGAGCAGCGGGCGATAGAACGCCAGCCCTGATTCCAAACTCTAACCTTAACCAACTTCGAAAGAGTCGCCTAAGCTTAACCAGTGATAAACTAGGCGTTAGGTAGTTTGCTGCCGGTCGAGGCGGAAATGGGCGCGTCACGCGATTGGGCGCACATGTCACATGACCAGAAACGTCAGTGGCCAATCAGATCGCACCAGAAACGGCAGTGGCCAATCAGATTCGCAAAACGCGAACGTGGAAGCATAAATGCGTTAGGATTCGAATAGACGCAGACAGGACGATTGAGAAACTATAGGAAATGTCCATTGGTTCCCCCAGCCCACGTGACCATTCCTAGCATTTCCATTGGCTATATTGACATACATACATAGATGATAAATAGATAGATATAGCGGAGGATTAGATGCAGTCCAGAGGAAACAACCAATCTAGATATGTCATGATTCCATGCTTTACTTCTGCGCACTGCCATTGGGCGACAGAGAGATAGAATGTCAATGTTGAGATCACAATCTCCCGATTCTGAAACAAAATATGGTGAGTCCTTATCACAAACCTGTTCCAAATATATTTAATGTTTTGTAAACATGTCTAGTGTTGCGCCCGGCTTCAGTTAAAAGCCAAATTGCATTCTAAATTTAGTTAATGGACGCCAGACAGAAGAGCGTCTGCACCTGATGCGCTCAGATGTTGCGGATAGTTGAGGATGTTGGCATTACGCTTCCCAGGATGACCTAATAACTTAACATTATTAGTAGGAATGCTCGATATTGGCTTTTTTACCGATACCGATATACCGATATTGTCCAACTCTTACTTTCCGATACCGATATCAACCGATATCAACCGATACCAATATATGCAGGGTTTCCCCCCCCAAAAAACGGAATAATTTCAGGTAATTAACATTACATATCTCTTGTTGTGGAATTAACACAACATTATGCATACTTTTGACAATAAATAAAATCAGAATTTGTTCTTACTTGCTTGCCTGGGTAAATAAAGGTTATAGAAATGTAACAGTTTTTTTTAGTTTTTTTTACTAATTTTTTTGTTTGAAAACCAATACCGGTATTTTCCGATATCACATTTTAATGCCGATATCGGCCGATAATATCGGACATCCCTAATTATTAGTTGAATAGTTACTGTACAGGAATTACAGGAATCATTTGAATATGTGAGTTACGTGAATATAGCTTGCCTGTGGACACAAACCTTCATACGCATTAACAGTTCCGTCTTTTAATACACACTTATATCATACAGTAACGTCAAATAAGATATTGAAAGATAAAGGATGAAAATACAAAGGGAAAAGGGCAAAAGCAATTACTCTTAAGTTATTAGGTGACCGTCATCCACTCACGCGTGATGCCAACATCCTCAACTATCCGCAACATCTGAGCGCATCAGGTGCAGACGCTCTTCTGTCTGGCGTCTATTAACTAAATTTAGAATGCAATTTGGCTTTTAACTGAAGCCGGGTGCAACACTAGACATGTTTACAAAAACATTAAATATATTTGGAACAGTTTGTGATAAGGGCTCGCCTTATTTTGTTTCGGAATCGGGATATTGTATTCTCAACATTGTATTGTGTGGACAACGAATAAAACGTCACTCGCCACTTAAAGAAATCAAAAGAGTGTATTTAACAACCTCAAAAACGTTCAAAACACGGTTTATATTAACTTAATAAATAAACAAAAAAAGAAAAGTCTACTTATGTCAACGAAAATGTCCAGTAGGCCAGCGTCTGATGGCCGAATCTGTCAGACGGCACTGGAGTAGATATATACAGTAGGCCTACTGTTACATCCAGACATTTATGATACAAGATATACAAATATACAGTACTGCTTAAGAGGCAGAGATCAATA
>NC_140177.1:11587394-11626778 GCF_963971535.1 Notolepis coatsorum
TTAGAGAGAAGCCAAGCATGGTTGTTAGAGAGAAGCCAAGCATGGTTGGTAGAGAGAAGCCAGGCATGGTTGGTAGAGAGAAGCCAGGCATGGTTGTTAGAGAGAACCCAGGCATGGTTGGTAGAGAAAACCCAGGCATGGTTGTTAGAGAAAACCCAGGCATGGTTGGTAGAGAAAACCCAGGCATGGTTGGTAGAGAAAACCCAGGCATGGTTGGTAGAGAAAACCCAGGCATGGTTGGTAGAGAAAACCCAGGCATGGTTGGTAGAGAATCGGACAATATTGACGCTAGAAAATGCCGCCCATTTTGTTTGTAGTCATATGAGGAGAGGAGACACAGGGCTTTCGATGGCCGTTGGAATTTCGAAAAACTACACTACCCAGCTCATGCCAGCCCCTGTAAACCATCCGACTTCTGATTTACTTTCTTATTTCTGTTATTTTTCAGGATCATCTACCACAAACCTGAACGTTATTGGCATAAATTAGAACACAGTTAGTTTCTCTATACCTTTCTGTGAACGTCTAGCAATAAACGGTGTTGCAATCTGATGAAAAATGGCTGAGAAATGTACATTATAAACAAGTAACTATACTTACAGTAGATTTCATTCACTGTTTTTGCTGCACGCCTGGTGATACTAAATCCAGATGGAACTCTGCCATTGGAAAGGGGAGATTTGGCCCGATCCATAGATGTGTGACTTGGCTATAATAAGGTCATTTATAGGCCTGATATTCTATAATCATATTTCAAATGGCATGTGTCCGGATGGCAGAATTCAGTACTGTATCTACAAAGCCTTCTGTTTAAGCATCTTCCCTTTATTAATTTGCTTAGATTTGTTTGTACTCAAGAAGGTACTGAACGAGCTCAGTGGAAGTTTTTCATGTCTGGTCATTTTTAGCATGGTGTTATTCACCATCAAAGATGAGAAAAAATATGGAATTATTTTTTTATATTCTCCTTTGGTTCATTACAATTTACTCAAGCCTAGTAACAGACACAATATTTCTGACACTGGGAATACATTCCCTGAGATCCATATATGTCCCTAAATACCAAGCACATGTAAATGGACCATGTAGAAGTGAAGCAATCTTCCATTTACTTAGGTATGTATTTTTAGGTGGATTTTTTTTTAAATAGGGCTAGGGCTTAAGAGGTTAAATGACACACACTTGTCATTTCATAATAGACACAGACCAGCGCGAGAAAATGGGGGACCCTGATGTAAACAAGACAAAAGTCTTTCTCTGGTCTGCATCCCCTTAACAATTGTGTGTATTGAGCCGTACTGTATTGTACCCATTCTGCAATCTGTTAATAAAGTTTTCAATCAATCAATCAATCAATCAAGTCTAGCATGCTTTGCATCCTTGCCATTTCCACATTAGCCGCTAAGATAACTAGCATTAGCTGCTAAGCTAACTAGTGTTAGCTGCTAACTAAGCTAAGCTAAATAGAGTGACTCCACGACACCAGTTCCATTAGTGAGGAAAGGGGGGTTGGGTGTTATATTGATGAGGCATGACAACCAAGGTTCAAAGATAACTTCACATTTATTGGCTGTTCATTTATATATATATATCGCTTCATGCATCGCGCTCCATACAACTCTGTGTGTTGTTAACTTCCTAGTGACTGTGACATCACTCGAGTCAACTACGGCATCCAATAGGCTCAAACTCAAACCTAATGCATCACGGCGGTGGTGGCTGAGCCTCACTCCCTTTCTCTCGCTGTCTCTCTACATTCAATGATTTAAATTAGCATGCGGCTAAGTGGCGCAGTGGGCAAGGCGCTTGCCACTAACGCAGGAGATGCTGGGTTCGAGTCCAGCTCTCGCCGTTGCTTCCGGCTTGGCTGGTCGTTCATACTAATACAATTGCCAGTATTAGGGGGTGGGAAAGCCGGTGGGTGGGGATCGGACGTTGTGGACAGCAACTCCTACAGGTCGGTTGGTGCGCCTGTACAGCAGAATCAGGAAACAACAGGGGCTTGTATATCTTATCGTGTGTTGTCATGTTTGTATATGTGTTTGTTTAAAAAATTATAAAAAAATAAAATACAGGAAACAACAGGGGCAGCGTGAGCCTCCCACACGTTACTCCTCGCCGCTGAGAGATCGTGCTGTACAGGTGAAAAGATGCGACAGCTGCCTCCTTGTGTACCGGAGGGGACACGTGATGCAAGGCTTGGTCCACATTGCAGCCGACCAGTAGGAGGCATGGTCTAACAACGTTCGAGACAGGGGAGGGTAGAATTGGATAATACGAAATTGGGATGGGAGAAAAATAGAAAATGGGGAGAAAAAGTAGATACATTTTTTTTTTAATTTAAATTAGCCAAACGTTACACTATAAATACTAACTGGATAGTTCATGATATAAACATTTAATTTCATTATCGATTGCCAGGTATCGGTACCGGTATCGGTTAAAATGTGAACGGTACCCAACCATATAGAGAACCCAGGCATAGTTGTTAGAGAACCCAGGCATGGTTGTGAGATAGACTGTGGTGGTTTCAGCTCCTGACTGTGATGGTTTCAGCTGTCCTGACTGTGATGGTTTCATCTGTCCTGACTGTGATGGTTTCAGCTGTCCTGACTGTGATGGTTTCAGCTGTCCTGACTGTGATGGTTTCAGCTGTCTGTCCTGACTGTGGTGGTTTCATCTGTCCTGACTGTGGTGGTTTCAGCTGTCCTGACTGTGATGGTTTCAGCTGTCCTGACTGTGATGGTTTCAGCTGTCCTGACTGTGATGGTTTCAGCTGTCTGTCCTGACTGTGATGGTTTCAGCTGTCCTGACTGTGATGGTTTCAGCTGTCTGTCCTGACTGTGATGGTTTCAGCTGTCCTGACTGTGATGGTTTCATCTGTCCTGACTGTGGTGGTTTCAGCTTTCCTGACTGTGATGGTTTCAGCTGTCCTGACTGTGGTGGGTTTCAGCTGTCCTGATTGTGGTGGTTTCAGCTGTCCTGACTGTGATGGTTTCAGCTGTCCTGACTGTGATGGTTTCAGCTGTCCTGACTGTGATGGTTTTAGCTGTCCTGACTGTGATGGTTTCTGCTGTCTGTCCTGGCTGTGGTGGTTTCATCTGTCCTGACTGTGGTGGTTTCAGCTGTCCTGACTGTGATGGTTTCAGCTGTCCTGACTGTGATGGTTTCAGCTGTCCTGACTGTGATGGTTTCAGCTGTCTGTCCTGACTGTGATGGTTTCAGCTGTCCTGACTGTGATGGTTTCAGCTGTCTGTCCTGACTGTGATGGTTTCAGCTGTCCTGACTGTGATGGTTTCATCTGTCCTGACTGTGGTGGTTTCAGCTGTTCTGACTGTGATGGTTTTAGCTGTCCTGACTGTGATGGTTTCAGCTGTCCTGACTGTGATGGTTTCAGCTGTCCTGACTGTGATGGTTTCAGTGGTCTGTCCTGACTGTGATGGTTTCAGCTGTCCTGACTGTGATGGTTTCAGCTCTCTGTCCTGACTGTGATGGTTTCAGCTCCTGACTGTGATGGTTTCAGCTGTCCTGACTGTGATGGTTTCAGCTGTCTGTCCTGACTGTGATGGTTTCAGCTGTCCTGACTGTGATGGTTTCAGCTGTCCTGACTGTGGTGGTTTCAGCTGTCCTGACTGTGATGGTTTCATCTGTCAACTGTGATGGTTTCAGCTATCCTGACTGTGATGGTTTTAGCTGTCTTGACTGTGATGGTTTCATCTGTCCTGACTGTGGTGGTTTCAGCTGTCCTGACTGTGATGGTTTCAGCTGTCCTGACTGTGGTGGTTTCAGCTGTCTGTCCTGACTGTGATGGTTTCAGCTGTCTGTCCTGACTGTGATGGTTTCAGCTGTCCTGACTGTGATGGTTTCAGCTGTCTGTCCTGACTGTGATGGTTTCAGCTGTCCTGACTGTGATGGTTTCATCTGTCCTGACTGTGGTGGTTTCAGCTTTCCTGACTGTGATGGTTTCAGCTGTCCTGACTGTGGTGGGTTTCAGCTGTCCTGATTGTGGTGGTTTCAGCTGTCCTGACTGTGATGGTTTCAGCTGTCCTGACTGTGATGGTTTCAGCTGTCCTGACTGTGATGGTTTTAGCTGTCCTGACTGTGATGGTTTCTGCTGTCTGTCCTGGCTGTGGTGGTTTCATCTGTCCTGACTGTGGTGGTTTCAGCTGTCCTGACTGTGATGGTTTCAGCTGTCCTGACTGTGATGGTTTCAGCTGTCCTGACTGTGATGGTTTCAGCTGTCTGTCCTGACTGTGATGGTTTCAGCTGTCCTGACTGTGATGGTTTCAGCTGTCTGTCCTGACTGTGATGGTTTCAGCTGTCCTGACTGTGATGGTTTCATCTGTCCTGACTGTGGTGGTTTCAGCTGTTCTGACTGTGATGGTTTTAGCTGTCCTGACTGTGATGGTTTCAGCTGTCCTGACTGTGATGGTTTCAGCTGTCCTGACTGTGATGGTTTCAGTGGTCTGTCCTGACTGTGATGGTTTCAGCTGTCCTGACTGTGATGGTTTCAGCTCTCTGTCCTGACTGTGATGGTTTCAGCTCCTGACTGTGATGGTTTCAGCTGTCCTGACTGTGATGGTTTCAGCTGTCTGTCCTGACTGTGATGGTTTCAGCTGTCCTGACTGTGATGGTTTCAGCTGTCCTGACTGTGGTGGTTTCAGCTGTCCTGACTGTGATGGTTTCATCTGTCAACTGTGATGGTTTCAGCTATCCTGACTGTGATGGTTTTAGCTGTCTTGACTGTGATGGTTTCATCTGTCCTGACTGTGGTGGTTTCAGCTGTCCTGACTGTGATGGTTTCAGCTGTCCTGACTGTGGTGGTTTCAGCTGTCTGTCCTGACTGTGATGGTTTCAGCTGTCTGTCCTGACTGTGATGGTTTCAGCTGTCCTGACTGTGATGGTTTCAGCTGTCCTGACTGTGGTGGTTTCAGCTGTCCTGACTGTGGTGGTTTCAGCTGTCCTGACTGTGATGGTTTCAGCTGTCCTGACTGTGATGGTTTCAGCTGTCCTGACTGTGGTGGTTTCAGCTGTCCTGACTGTGGTGGTTTCAGCTGTCCTGACTGTGGTGGTTTCAGCTGTCCTGACTGTGGTGTGAGGAGTGAGGACAGAGAATAAACGAGCTCGACGACAAAAACATTTCCCAGTCTGTCTCTCTCTTTAAAATAAATGTAAAAAAGAAACTCCTGTCTTCATATAAAAAAAATAAAAAGACCAACCTCCTCTCCGCCAATACGTGACAAGTAGTATATTGTACCATGTCTGTACTGTGTTATGTTCTATAATTATGTCTTGTTTTGTTCCATATAACGGGTCTTGTTTTGTTGTTTATAGATGTTTTTTTTTTTTCTTTTTGCTGGGTTCCCCTCTCAGCTTATCCTGGGTTTTTCCTTTTCACACAACCTCAACTTATAACAACATGATTGATCCGTATGATGCTTTTTTTCTTTTTTTTAATGAATACAAATATACCGTATCGTAAATGTTCGGTTGGTGTCATGGTGCCATGGTGCCATGTTACTATGGCGCGACCCCGGTCAGTCGCCTTTGGTTTAGCTCCGCGACGATTGTGCACATTTTTAGCTATTATGTTTGTTTTTTCGACTTTTTTTATTAAATCATCACTGGCGGGTATGTCATACGACCGCCAGACACTTATGGACCTAAACTCCGGACTCAAATTGGAGTTGGGAGACACTTTATGCCCAGAAGGGCTAACAGAAATCAAGCGGGAGAACGGCAACAAAGGAAACGGCAGAAAGAAACATAGAGGTAGACGAGGCGGTATCAGACTTAGATTAAAAAGATCTGCTTACCGTCCAGCAATTCCATCCATCTTTCTGGCGAATGCACGTTCGTTGGAGGGAAGGATGGACGACTTGAGAGCGAGGGTCCGATTCCAACGGGAGATGAGAGACGTTAATATCATGTGTTTCACTGAGACATGGCTCAAGCCAGCAACGCCGGACAACAGCGTCTCTCCATCGGACAATTTCACCGTCCTGAGAGCAGATCGCACGGCAGCCTCTGGGAAGAGCGTCGGAGGTGGGGTCTGCATCCTCACGAACAATCTCTGGGTTAATCCCAAGGAAGTACATGTCCTCTCAAGTTCATGCTCCCCAGATATGGAACATCTCCAGATCCTGTGTCGCCCGTATCACCTACCCCGTGAGTTTACCGCGGTCATTTTATCCGTCGTGTATATTCATCCACAGGCAAATACCGGCAAAGCGCTGGGGGAATTACACGACCACATCAACAAACAGCAGATCAAGCACCCGGAAGCCGCGACGATAGTGACTGGTGATTTCAACCAGGCAAACCTGAAAAAAGTGATGCCGACTTTTTTTCAGCACATCGCCTGCTCCACAAGAGGGGGAAACACACTCGACCACTGCTACACCCCGTTCAGAGCTGCCTACAAGGCTGTAGCGGCTCCGCCACTGATGGGCTCTGTAAGCGCGAGCGATCACGACTCCATCTTTTTAATCCCAGCATACAAACAGAGATCACGCGAAGCCGTCGTGTCACGTGAGACAAAAAAGTGGTCTGACGAATCAGAGGCCGAGCTCCGTGACGCGTTCAAGGATACAGACTGGGACATGTTTGAAGGAAGCGCCAGTGACGTCAGCGAGTATGCTGATACCGTTGTAAGCTACATAACTACAGTGGCAGACGGCATTGTCCTCACAAAGACGGCGCGGGTTTTCCCAAACCAGAAACCTTGGGTGGACAGCACTATAAGAACAGCCCTAAACTCACGCACCACGGCTTATAACCTGGGCAGAGAGTCAGGAAATATGGAAGAGTACAAGGCTTCAGTCTACACTCTGCGCAAGGCTGTTAAACTTGCTAAGAGGACATATGCTGAGAAACTGGAGACACAAATGGCACAAAACGACACAAGAGGCTTGTGGAGGGGACTGAAGACAATAACTGACTACAAAGTCAGCGCCCCCGCAATGGGGAGCGACGACGCCTCTCTAGCGGACAAACTCAACTCCTTCTACGCTCGGTTCGGTGTAGACAGTGTCGCCGCTAGCCCTCTGGCTAGTGACGTCACTGGCGCACCGGCTATTGTGGAGGGGGGGGGGCAACCGCGGGGGGGCGGGGGAGCTCTCTCGTTGTCGGAACACAGTGTGAGAAGAGCATTTATGCAGGTGAACACCAGGAAGGCTGCAGGCCCAGATGGTATAACAGGACGCATACTTAAGTCCTGTGCAAACCAGCTTGCCCCGGTGTTCACCGCCATATTTAATCAATCCCTGGCGGAGTCAGTAGTCCCTGCCTGCTTCAAGATGTCTACCATCATCCCTGTACCGAAGAAACCCTCCCCAACATGTCCAAATGATTATAGACCGGTGGCACTCACCTCTGTGGTCATGAAATGTTTCGAGAGGCTGGTCAAGGACCACATTTGTGCCTCTCTCCCCAGTGATATGGACCCTATGCAATTTGCATACAGGACAAACAGGTCCACTGATGACGCGGTCTCCCAGGTACTGCACAGCACTCTCTCCCACCTTGACCGTCAGAAGGGGGGCTATGTGAGACTGTTGTTCATTGACTACAGCTCAGCGTTCAACACCATAGTCCCCACCAGACTGGTGGACAAGCTGATCGAGCTAGGCCTGAGCTCCGCCCTGAGCGCCTGGGTACTGGACTTTCTGAGTGAAAGACCCCAGGCGGTCAGGGTGGGGGGTCAGACCTCCAACACCATCACCCTGAGCATCGGGTCCCCCCAGGGCTGTGTTCTAAGCCCCCTGCTGTACTCACTCTACACACACGACTGTGTGGCCAAGTTCAGCTCCAACTCCATTGTGAAGTTCGCCGACGACACGGTGGTGGTGGGGCTGATCTCGGACAACGACGAGAAGGCCTACCGGGAGGAGGTTGAGGTACTGGAACGTTGGTGCCAGGACAACAGCCTGCTCCTGAACATTGGTAAAACCAAGGAGCTGATCGTGGATTATAGGAGAGGACAGCGGGAGACACACACACCACTGAGGATTAACGGGGCTACCGTGGACAGGGTGAGCAGCTTCAAGTACCTGGGGGTCCACATCTCAGAGGACCTGACATGGTCAACACACATAGGCACAGTAGTAAAGAAAGCGAAGCAGCGCCTCTACCACCTGAGACAGTTAAGGAAGTTCAGAGTATCGGGGAAGATACTCCAGTCCTTCTACTCAGGAGCTGTAGAGAGCATCTTGACCGGAAACATCACTGCCTGGTATGGGAACAGCACGGCACAGGACAAGAAGGCCCTACAGAGTGTGGTGCGCTCAGCCGAGCGTACCACGGGTATTGCGCTACCTCCCCTGCAGGCTCTATACAACAAGAGGTGCAAATCCAGAGCCTGCAGGATAATGAAAGACCCCCACCACCCCAATAACAGCCTGTTCCAGCTGCTGAGGTCAGGCAGACGCCTGCGAATTCTAGAGACTAAGACGGAGAGGCTTAGGCTAAGCTTCTTCCCCCAGGCCATCAGAGCCTTGAACAATGAACATTGAGAGACACAGAAACTGAACTATCCACACACAAGTACATACACGACACGCACGCTGAGCACGCTCACACACTAGCAGCCACTTTAACACTCATGCCGCACACACGCACACTTATGGCCAGAGGAAAGGCCACTTAAAGTAGTATAACATCAGGAACAGTGTATTGCACTACTAAAGCTAACTAGCATGTCCTATATGCTCTGTAAATACTAATGTACAGATACCGAGATGGCACACCATGTACCTGTTTATTGCACTGTTTATTGGATTCTATTAATATGTTGTACCACTGTATTTTATTGGATTCTATTATATGTTGTACCACTGTATTGCACATCGTCGCGGGCAAGACCAGCCGCATTTCATTGTATACCTGTATGCCGTGACAATTAAAACTCTTGAATCTTGAATCTTGAATCTTGAATCACCTCTGTGGTGCGGGAAGTCTAATATCTTCTAACATCTCCGGCCTCAGTGACTCATCCTGGTGGTTGCTGATTCTCTTTCTGTGTTGTCTCTCTCTCCCTCTCTCTCCCCCTGTCTATCTCTCTCTCCCTCTCTCTCTTCCTCTGTCATGTGTAATGCATTAATGCTGATTCTCTTTCTGTGTTCTCTCTCTCTCTCTCTCTCTCTCTCTCTCTCTCTCTCTCTCTCTCTCTCTCTCTCTCTCTCTCTTTCTCTCCCTCTCTCTCCCCCCCTCTATCTCTCTCTCTCCCTCTCCCTCTCTCTCTTCCTCTGTCATGTGTAATGCATTAATGCTGATTCTCTTTCTGTGTTGTCTTTCTCTCCCCCTCTCTCCCCCCTCTATCTCTCTCTCCCTCTCCCTCTCTCTCTTCCTCTGTCATGTGTAATGCATTAATGCTGTCTCTCTCTGTGTTGTCTCTCTCTCTCTCTCTCCCTCTCTCTCTCTCTCTCTCTCTCACTCTCACTCTCTCACTCTCTCTGTCTCTAGCGGTGGATGCAGTCCCAGTACAGAAGGATGGTGATCAGGTAAAAGGACGTTTATCTACATCAATAATAGTCTCCAGCCAAGATGGCTGTGGTGGAGAATGGTGTTGTGTGTTTTGTCGACTGTTTTAGAGGTGAGGGGGAGGAGCTTGTGAACAGTTTTAGAGGTGAGAGGGAGGAGCTTGTGCACAGTTTTAGAGGTGAGGGGGAGGAGCTTGTGAAACATTTTAGAGGTGAGGGGGAGGAGCTTGTGAACAGGGTTTGAGAAAAGGACTCTTGGAATGAAATGTCCGCAAAATAATTAACAAAAGGTGTGTGTGTGTGGGGGGGGGGGGGGGTGTAGTTCTTTAGTTTGACAGCGATTGTGTTTGTGCATGTGAGTATATGCGTGTGTGCAGACATATACAGGTATGTGTGCGTAGGTGTACAGTGTGTGTATGTTTGTCACATTTCTTTCTTTTGTGTGTGTGTTTGTGTGTGTGTGTGTGTGTTTGTGTGTGTACACATTTCTTTCTTTTGTGTGTGTGTGTGTGTGTGTGTGTGTGTGTGTACATTTTTTCTTTCTTTTGTGTGTGTTTCAGTGAGTCACACTCTCCAGGGTCTATTACTATTACTGAGCCATGTATCATGTCCTCCTCCAGGGAGAGAGACAGGGGGAGAGAGAGGACAGAGACGGGAGAGAGAGACGGGAGAGAGAGACAGAGAGAGACGGGAGAGAGACACAGGACAGAGACGGGAGAGAGATGAGAGAGAGACGGGAGAGAGACGGGAGAGAGACACAGGACAGAGATGGGAGAGAGACGAGAGAGAGACGGGAGAGAGACGAGAGAGAGATGGGAGACACAGGAGAGAGACAGGAGGGACAGGAGAGAGAGAGGAGAGAGAGGAGAGAGAGAGGAGAGAGACAGGAGAGAGACAGAGAGACAGGAGAGAGACGGGAGAGAGAGAGAGGACCTTTCACCAGAGCACTGTCTCTAACCTAACCCTCCTGTAGAATTGTACTTCCTGTAGAACTCTACTTCCTGTAGAACTCTACTTCCTGTAGAACTGTACTACTTCCTGTATAACAGAACTGTACTTCCTGTAGAACTATACTTCCTGTAGAACTCTACTTCCTGTAGAACTGTACTTCCTGTAGAACTATACTTCCCGTAGAACTGTACTACTTCCTGTAGAACTGTACTACTTCCTGTAGAACTGTACTACTTCCGGTAGAACTGTACTTCCTGTAGAACTGTACTACTTCCTGTAGAACTGTACTACTTCCTGTAGAACTGTACTTCCTGTAGAACTGTACTTCCTGTAGAACTGTACTACTTCCTGTAGAACTGTACTTCCTGTAGAACTGTACTACTTCCTGTATAACTGTACTACTTCCTGTAGAACTGTACTTCCTGTAGAACTGTACTTTGTGTAGAACTGTACTTCCCGTAGAATTGTACTACTTCCTGTACAACTGTACTACTTCCTGTATAATTCTACTTCCTGTATAACTCTACTTCCTGTATAACTCTATTTCCTGTAGAACTGTACTACTTCCTGTATAACTGTACTTCCTGTAGAACTGTACTTCCTGTAGAACTGTACTTCCTGTAGAACTGTACTACTTCCTGTATAACACTACTTCCTGTAGAAATGTACTACTTCCTGTATAACTCTACTTCCTGTAGGACTCTACTTCCTGTAGAACTGTACTTCCTGTAGAACTCTACTTCCTGTAGAACTGTAGTACTTCCTGTAGAACTGTACTACTTCCTGTATAACTCTACTTCCTGTATAACTCTACTTCCTGTAGAACTATACTACTTCCTGTAGAACTGTACTACTTCCTGTATAACTCTACTTCCTGTAGAACTGTACTACTTCCTGTAGAACTCTACTTCCCGTAGAACTGTACTACTTCCTGTAGAACTGTACTACTTCATGTAGAACTGTACTACTTCCTGTAAAACTGTACTACTTCCTGTATAACTCTACTTCCTGTAGAACTGTACTTCCTGTATAACTCTACTTCCTGTAGAACTGTACTACTTCCTGTATAACTCTACTTCCTGTAGAACTGTACTACTTCCTGTATAACTCTACTTCCTGTAGAACTGTACTACTTCCTATATAACTCTACTTCCTGTAGAACTGTACTACTTCCTGTATAACTCTACGTCCTGTAGAACTGTACTTCCTGTATAACTCTACTTCCTGTAGAACTGTACTACTTCCTGTAGAACTCTACTTCCTGTAGAACTGTACTACTTCCTGTATAACTCTACTTCCTGTAGAACTGTACTTCCTGTATAACTCTACTTCCTGTAGAACTGTACTTCCTGTAGAACTGTACTTCCTGTATAACTCTACTTCCTGTAGAACTGTACTTCCTGTAGAACTGTACTTCCTGTAGAACTCTACTTCCTGTAGAACTGTACTACTTCCGGTATAACTCTACTTCCTGTAGAACTGCACTTCCTGTAGAACTCTACTTCCTGTAGAACTCTACTTCCTGTAGAATTGTACTTCCTGTAGAACTGTACTTCCTGTAGAACTGTACTTCCTGTAGAACTGTACTACCAAGACAGACCAACGTCTCTAATTCAAGTAGGCATGTGCATACCCCCCCCCCCCCCCCCCCACACACACACACTCTCTCTCTCTCTCTCTCCAAGGACAGTGATGACGGCACTTGCTGGTCTCAAGTGGGCGTTTGACCTGATAAATCATCCAGAGAACCTCCAACATACATGTATTTTACCTGCATACAATCCATACCCCAACCTTGACCCTGACCTGACACATTTCTATCAATTATTTCACATTTTCTGCAATGAAAATGTATTCGATTTTGAGAGCATACTTTTAAATTTAATTTAGTAAATTATTCAATATTTTCCCCAATGTCTGGTCATCAGCCCACAGCGAGTGTACACCTCCAGGTCACGGTTCACTTGCTAAATCCCTCTGATGACCCCTGCTGTGACCTCTGACCCTTGCTGTGACCCCTGCCGTGACCCCTGCTGTGAAGAAGCGTATACGTCTCTTATAAGCTTCTGACTGAACAATGTTTTAAATCTAATTAGCCAAAGTTTATGAATTGCTTATGTTCATAGTTAAAAGACAGTATAGATTGAATAAGTCGGGTGTTGTGTCACATTCACACTCGAAATTATTAGGATTAACTTCAAAAGGGACTCATGGTTATTCGTTACAGGAGCTGGTTTGTTAGAAAGGGATTATTCTTCTTCCAGATCCACTCGTCATCCAGATAAATCCCCCCACGACATGAATATTACACCGAGGCCTCTGAGGACGTGTTCCATCTGGAGACGGGTTTAGTTCTCTCTCTCGTCTGTCGCTTCAACTGACCACACGTCTCCTTTCACTCGTGATGATAAAACCAACTTAACCAACTTGGAGTTGGACCCCAAAGTTACAGTAATTGCGTTCCACTACTGTGCAAACACGCCTTATTCAGACCTCACACGTACAGCGCACACTGCAGCCAGTGAAACATGAATATACTGAAGCCACTGTAGAGCTGTTTCCCCGAAGCCTGTTTTTGGGCTTCGAACTTCGTCAGGGTTTTTCGAACGGACGTTCGAACCTTCTTTTTTACATATTTATTTTTTTTACCGTTTTTTTAACATATTTTTTCTTTTTTAAGTAAATATCCTCTAACTAAATCCTCAATTTGAATAAAGTGATTAATCTGATTAAATTATTCTTTTTTTATTAAATCAACTTTCTTTAACACATTGGGCGCCAGAGGTCGCTGTGGGCGTATGGCCGTGTGTGCCAGGGCTGTAATGAACGGGGGTACATGCCGGTGTTTGCAGTGCTAAAACTATATAAAATATTATAGCTATGGATCTAATAATATAGTCGATTGTCATTGAGTTTCTTCCGGTCAAGATGCAAAAAACAGATAATATTTTCATCAATACATTCCCAGTTTTATACCGTGGTGAATATGAGTATAGTTTTAGAGTAGTTCTGTGTAATGCCAGGAAACGCCGCTAAACAGCGTTTTATTGCATTTCACTAGGAAGCGTGCCATTCCTCGCTTGGATCAACAATCAATCAGAAATCAACGCTAGATTATCGGTATTATGTTTCATCATGCATGCATGAAAGGGTGGGGGGGGGGGGCGGTTATGCTTCGATTGTCACCAACGGCATACTTTGTGGAGTAACGTTACAGGAACTAACTAGAACTAAGGAAGGTTCTAGTTTTTAATGTAGTGTAGTTTTAGTGTGTCTGTACATTTTGTATATTGTATTTGTATATTTTATTAATAATGTTGTATTTTACGTTTTAATTCTATTTTTAGCAATATACTGTAGGCTGATGGTAATATGTGTAATACATGTTTATGTAAATACCATGCGCTGCTGAGACCAAGGACCACAATGGAAATAAATCTGTGACTTTTTTGTGCTATCCTTGATAATTTTAGGATGCATGACTTGTTGTAACATGTAATGTATTTTAATAATTGTCAAATAAACTAAACTAAACTAAACGTTACAGGACACACACGGATCACAATGAAGGCATGCTTGGATAAACGCAAGATTGATACCATCAAGCACTTACCTTGACTAGGATGTACTGCAAAAAGAATAATCCAATTATCTGATCGCCATTCCAAGTATTGATTTTGATCGTGTTGCCAAGATAATCCACGAAAGTACATGAATCCACGGTGCTTGATTCTCCCCAATCCATGTGTTATAAACATTAGTACTGCCTGAGTGGGAAAACCCGGACCGGATTGTTAGATCAACATACAGGCTGAGCCAGAGAGAATCCAATTATGTTCAATAGCGGCCGCAAGGCGTTAGGCGGCGGTATTGGACGTTTGCAATCTCAGACCCATTCAGGACAGCCTGCACAGGCTGCCCCGATGAATTATCAATGGAAATAGCGAATAAAAGAAATAACGATCCAGAAACGTGTTAACACGTGAATGGCACTCAACCGTTGGCCGTCAGAAACGTATTTATCCGTGAACGGCACTGAAAGTGTTAATGAATATAACTAATCAGTTTTAATACTATAATATTTGTGTAGCCTAATCTTTATCTGCAACTGTGAAGAAAAACCGCATTGGTTTAAACAGAATGAATAGACACATAAAAATAAGAATAAAAAAATAAATAAAAGGTCTGGATTCTTACATATCTCGATGTGATTTATCTAGAAATATCCACAGCAAGAATTTTGGGTCTCAATGAATCCAAATTGACAATGTGGTTAGAAGTGGTGGAGAGAATAAAAGCTAGCATATAATGGTAGTGTCTGGTTAGGAGCGAATGATAATGGATGGATTATCCATTGGGGGGTCCAGGGCGGGGGGTGCGAGCAAGAACATATGTGTGTAGGGGAAGAGATAGCAGGTATTAGGGGTATATCTAGTATAAGACATTTATCTAAACGTGATTTAATTTGATGTGCACTGTTAATAATGCTTGTATATCTAATCGTGTGTTGTCATGTTTGTTTATGTGTTTGTTTAAAAAATAATAAAAAAATTAAATACAAAAAATAAATAAAGTTTTTATTAAAGATAAACAATTCAAATGTTGATTTAGAATTTGAATGCCAACGTAACGAACGAAGGTCCGAACGTTAGAATGTTTGGGCTCAGCCCTAGAAGCCAGTGAAACATGAATACACTGAAACATGGAACATGAATACTGAAACATGAAACATGAATATACTGAAACATGAAACATGAATATACTGAAACATGAAACATGAATACATTGAAGCAGTGAAACATGAACTGAAGCCAGTGAAACATATACTGGCTACAGCTGAAACCCAGTGTATTCTGTAGGCCCAGCGTGCATGCAGTATTGTGGCTGAAGGGTCATGCATGGTCTCCATTCACTGCATACAATTAGTGAACGGTGTGTGATCTCTGCTGTCAGCTGCTGACGGAACCGACTCACCAGGGATGTGGGGCTTGGCGTGTCCTACCAGAGAGAAGGAGCCAGGGATGTGGGGCTTGTAGAGGCCCAGAGAGAAGAGCCAGGGATGTGGGGCTTGTAGAGGCCCAGAGAGAAGAGCCAGGGATGTGGGGCTTGTAGAGGCCCAGAGAGAAGAGCCAGGGATGTGGGGCTTGTAGAGGCCCAGAGAGAAGAGCCAGGGATGTGGGGCTTGTAGAGGCCCAGAGAGAAGAGCCAGGGATGTGGGGCTTGTAGAGGCCCAGAGAGAAGAGCCAGGGATGTGGGGCTTGTAGAGGCCCAGAGAGAAGAGCCAGGGATGTGGGGCTTGGCGTGTCCTACCAGAGAGAAGAGCCAGGGATGTGGGGCTTGTAGAGGCCCAGAGAGAAGAGCCAGGGATGTGGGGCTTGGCGTGTCCTACCAGAGAGAAGAGCCAGGGATGTGGGGCTTGGCGTGTCCTACCAGAGAGAAGAGCCAGGGATGTGGGGCTTGTAGAGGCCCAGAGAGAAGAGCCAGGGATGTGGGGCTTGGCGTGTCCTACCAGAGAGAAGAGCCAGGGATGTTGGGCTTGTAGAGGCCCAGAGAGAAGGACAGGGATGTGGGGCTTGGCGTGTCCTACCAGCGAGAAGAGCCAGGGATGTGGGGCTTGGTGTGTCCTTCAGAAGCAGCTAGAGGTCCAGAGAGAAGAGCCAGGGATGTGGGTCTTGGCGTGTCCTCCCAGAGAGTAGGACAGGGATGTGTGGCTTGACGTGTCCTTCGGAAGCAGCCTGTCCTCCCAGAGAGAAGGAGCCAGAGGCACAACCCGCTGGTCAGACATAAAAAAAAAATAAAAAAAACGTGTCAAGTGTCTTAACATCACTCGCCTGCAACAGGAGCACAGCAGACTGGGCTTTGTCGAGGCTCTCTAAGACCACGGCCTCTAGGCTCTGAGACACTGAGGCAGACTGCCCTGAAGACCACGGCCTCTAGTCTCTGAGACACTGAGGCAGACTGCCCTGAAGACCACGGCCTCTAGTCTCTGAGACACTGAGGCAGACTGCCCTGAAGACCACGGCCTCTAGGCTCTGAGACACTGAGGCAGACTGCCCTGAAGACCACGGCCTCTAGGCTCTGAGACACTGAGGCAGACTGCCCTGAAGACCACGGCCTCTAGTCTCTGAGTCACTGAGGCAGACTGCCCTGAAGGCCACGGCCTCTAGGCTCTGAGACACTGAGGCAGACTGCCCTGAAGACCACGGCCTCTAGTCTCTGAGTCACTGAGGCAGACTGCCCTGAAGACCACGGCCTCTAGTCTCTGAGTCACTGAGGCAGACTGCCCTGAAGACCACGGCCTCTAGTCTCTGAGTCACTGAGGCAGACTGCCCTGAAGACCACGGCCTCTAGTCTCTGAGACACTGAGGCAGACTGCCCTGAAGACCACGGCCTCTAGTCTCTGAGACACTGAGGCAGACTGCCCTGAAGACCACAGCCTCTAGTCTCTGAGACACTGAGGCAGACTGCCCTGAAGACCACGGCCTCTAGTCTCTGAGACACTGAGGCAGACTGCCCTGAAGACCACGGCCTCTAGTCTCTGAGACACTGAGGCAGACTGCCCTGAAGACCACGGCCTCTAGTCTCTGAGTCACTGAGGCAGACTGCCCTGAAGACCACGGCCTCTAGTCTCTGAGACACTGAGGCAGACTGCCCTGAAGACCACGGCCTCTAGTCTCTGAGACACTGAGGCAGACTGCCCTGAAGACCACGGCCTCTAGTCTCTGAGACACTGAGGCAGACTGCCCTGAAGACCACGGCCTCTAGTCTCTGAGACACTGAGGCAGACTGCCCTGAAGACCACGGCCTCTAGTCTCTGAGACACTGAGGCAGACTGCCCTGAAGACCACGGCCTCTAGTCTCTGAGACACTGAGGCAGACTGCCCTGAAGGCCACGGCCTCTAGTCTCTGAGACACTGAGGCAGACTGCCCTGAAGACCACGGCCTCTAGTCTCTGAGACACTGAGGCAGACTGCCCTGAAGACCACGGCCTCTAGTCTCTGAGTCACTGAGGCAGACTGCCCTGAAGACCACGGCCTCTAGTCTCTGAGACACTGAGGCAGACTGCCCTGAAGACCACGGCCTCTAGTCTCTGAGACACTGAGGCAGACTGCCCTGAAGACCACGGCCTCTAGTCTCTGAGACACTGAGGCAGACTGCCCTGAAGACCACAGCCTCTAGTCTCTGAGACACTGAGGCAGACTGCCCTGAAGACCACACTCTGTTGAACACTGTGTTCCACATCCCCTGAGTCACTCCGTGTTCCCATACGCCATTATAACGCCAACATCAAGATCAGTTTGATGAGAGCGATGCAGAAATCCAAGCACCCCTCGATGAAAAACATTCCCTGCATAAAGCATACCTGAATGACAGCAGCTCAAGCTTCAAGGTCCCATATTATAGTCCCTTTCAACAAGTTAATATAGGTATATCGGGGCGACAGTGGGTAGAGCAGTCGTTTGGTAATCCGAAGGTTCCCGGTTCGATTCCCGCTCCTCCCGGGCAGCGTGTCGAAGTGTCCGTGAGCAAGACACGTAACCCCTAATTGCTCCCGATGAGCAGGTTGACACCTTGCATGGTGGCCTCCGCCATCGGTGTGTGAATGTGTGAGTGAATGGGTAAAATGTGAGGAACAAATTGTAAAGCGCTTTGGATAAAAGTGCTATATAAATGCAGCAATTTATTTGAGGTAGATTATGCATTCTAGCAGCCTCTATACCTCTCTATTCAGTCCTGTTCTCATTCTAGCAGCCTCTATACCTCTCTGTTTCAGTCCTGTTCTCATTCTAGCAGCCTCTATACCTCTCTGTTTCAGTCCTGTTCTCATTCTAGCAGCCTCTATACCTCTCTATTCAGTCCTGTTCTCATTCTAGCAGCCTCTATACCTCTCTGTTTCAGTCCTGTTCTCATTCTAGCAGCCTCTATACCTCTCTGTTTCAGTCCTGTTCTCATTCTAGCAGCCTCTATACCTCTCTGTTTCAGTCCTGTTCTCATTCTAGCAGCCTCTATACCTCTCTGTTTCAGTCCTGTTCTCATTCTAGCAGCCTCTATACCTCTCTGTTTCAGTTCTGTTCTCATTCTAGCAGCCTCTATTCCTCTCTGTTTCAGTCTTGTTCTCATTCTAGCAGCCTCTATACCTCTCTGTTTCAGTCTTGTTCTCATTCTAGCAGCCTCTATACCTCTGTTTCAGTCTTGTTATCATTCTAGCAGCCTCTATACCTCTCTGTTTCAGTCTTGTTCTCATTCTAGCATCCTCTATACCTCTCTGTTTCAGTCCTGTTCTCATTCTAGCAGCCTCTATACCTCTCTGTTTCAGTCATGTTCTCATTCTAGCAGCCTCTATACCTCTGTTTCCGTCCTGTTCTCATTCTAGCAGCCTCTATACCTCTCTGTTTCAGTCCTGTTCTCATTCTAGCAGCCTCTATACCTCTCTGTTTCAGTCCTGTTCTCATTCTAGCAGCCTCTATACCTCTCTGTTTCAGTCCTGTTCTCATTCTAGCAGCCTCTATACCTCTCTGTTTCAGTCCTGTTCTCATTCTACCAGCCTCTATACATCTGTTTCAGTCCTGTTCTCATTCTAGCAGCCTCTATACCTCTGTTTCAGTCCTGTTCTCATTCTAGCAGCCTCTATACCTCTGTTTCAGTCCTGTTCTCATTCTAGCAGCCTCTATACCTCTGTTTCAGTCCTGTTCTCATTCTAGCAGCCTCTATACCTCTCTGTTTCAGTCCTGTTCTCATTCTAGCAGCCTCTATACCTCTGTTTCAGTCCTGTTATCATTATAGCAGCCTCTATACTTCTCTGTTTCAGTCCTGTTCTCATTCTAGCAGCCTCTCTGTTTCAGTCCTGTTCTCATTCTAGCAGCCTCTATACCTCTCTGTTTCAGTTCTGTTCTCATTCTAGCAGCCTCTATACCTCTCTGTTTCAGTTCTGTTCTCATTCTAGCAGCCTCTATACCTCTCTGTTTCAGTCCTGTTCTCATTCTAGCAGCCTCTATACCTCTCTGTTTCAGTTCTGTTCTCATTCTAGCAGCCTCTATACCTCTCTGTTTCAGTTCTGTTCTCATTCTAGCAGCCTCTATACCTCTCTGTTTCAGTCCTGTTCTCATTCTACCAGCCTCTATACATCTCTGTTTCAGTCCTGTTCTCATTCTAGCAGCCTCTATACCTCTCTGTTTCAGTCCTGTTCTCATTCTAGCAGCCTCTATACCTCTCTGTTTCAGTCCTGCTCTCATTCTAGCAGCCTCTATACCTCTCTGTTTCAGTCCTGCTCTCATTCTAGCAGCCTCTATACCTCTCTGTTTCAGTCCTGTTCTCTTTCTAGCAGCCTCTATACCTCTCTGTTTCAGTCCTGTTCTCATTCTAGCAGCCTCTATACCTCTCTGTTTCAGTCCTGCTCTCATTCTAGCAGCCTCTATACCTCTCTGTTTCAGTCCTGTTCTCATTCTATCAGCCTCAATACCTCTCTGTTTCAGTCCTGTTCTCATTCTATCAAGTTTCAAGTTCAAGTTTCAAGTTTCTTTAATAGTTGTCATACAGAAGTACAGAATACTTTCATACAAAATGCTTCTTACTGTTACGCTCCAGAGACTGTGCTAGACAAGATAGTATCAAATAACATAGTATAGCATGTAATTTAGAAGAAGAAAATGAGGTCACAGTGTTCGGTATAGACATATGTACAATGTTCTGAGTTACCATATAATATACAATACTATGCAGTGTACTAATGTACAGTACTATCTAGTGCAAAGCAGAAATGGGATGAGGTACAATTTAGGTACAATTTACAGTAAGGTGTACGAGTTGTAGTGCAATCCTTCATCAACAAATATAAAGTGTGGGGAGTGGGTGCTACAGTGTGTTTGTTTAAAGTGGGTGTGTGCTATAAAGTGTGTGGAGTGGGTGCTACAGTGTGTTTGTTTAAAGTGAGTGTGTGCGTGTGGATGTGTGTGCTATGTGCGTTTGGTGGTTGTTGTTGTGTAGTGTTCATTCATTGTTCGTTTAGCAGCCTGATGGCCTGGGGATAGAAGCTTCTTCTGAGTCTTTCTGTGCTCGCCTTGAGACTCCGGTATCGCTTGCCTGACCGCAGCAGTTCAAAGAGGCAGTTGTTCGGATGACTGGAGTCTTTAATGATTCTCTTAGCCTTGCCCTTGCAACGCTTGTTGTAAATGTTCTGGAGGGTGGGGAGCCCCCCTCCAATTGTGCGTTCGGCTGAACGTGTCACTCTTTGTAGTCTGCTTCGGTCTTGTGCAGTGCTATTCCCAAACCAGGAGGTGATGTTGCCGGTCAAGATGCTCTCTATTGTACATGAGTAGAAGTTCTTAAGGATCTTCTGACTGACTTGGAACTTCCTTAGGCGCCTGAGGAAGTAGAGGCGTTGTCGTGCCTTCTTCACAACACTGTCAATGTGTGTGGTCCATGTCAAGTCCTCGGATATGTAGGCTCCGAGGTACTTAAAGCTGTTGACTCTCTCAACCGGTGCCCCGTCGATGCTGAGGGGGCTGTAGTCCTTGACCCCCGACCTCCTGAAGTCCACAATCATCTCCTTTGTTTTGCTGACGTTCAGGGAGAGGCTGTTTTCCTGGCACCATCCCGCCAGGACCTTGACCTCTTCCAGGTAGGCCCTCTCGTCGTTGGCAGAGATCAGGCCCACCACCACTGTGTCGTCAGCAAATTTGATGATTGTATTGCTACTCCGCTGAGCCACACAGTCGTGTGTGTACAGGGAGTAGAGGAGGGGACTCAGAACACAGCCCTGGGGGGCCCCTCTATACCTCTATATCTATATCAGCCTCTATACCTCTCTGTTTCAGTCCTGTTCTCATTCTATCAGCCTCTATACCTCTCTGTTTCAGTCCTGTTCTCATTCTAGCATCCTCTATACCTCTCTGTTTCAGTCCTGTTCTCATTCTAGCAGCCTCTATACCCCTGTTTCAGTTCTGTTCTCATTCTAGCAGCCAGATACTGTACCATTGAATGAGATTCAGTTCAAACTGTCAAAGTAGGCATTGCAGATCAAATATGACTCAATATTTGACTATATTTCATATGATTCAAGAGCAATATCATATCAAACATACTATTAAAAATGTTGTCAGAAACATATTTTAGGAAAAGAGAAGGGCCTGCATTCTTTGCACGCAAATGCCAAAGTTCCCTCGGGATGAATAAAGTATTTATATTCTATTAACTACGTTGATCGTGGCTACCATTCTGAATGGCTTGTTTCAATGGGGAGGATTCTTGTCACAGCTGAACTGTAGAATAATAGTAATAATGCAGGACCTCTTTAGAGAGAGGTCTTTATTCGGCATGCAACGACACAACGACATGCAATGGGCGGCACACACACACAGAGGAATACACACACACATGCAATTGTCTCTCAGCTCTGCTCTTAACCCATCCCGTCGTCCTTCCCCCCAAGGGCTGCTGGGAGCAGACAAGGCGTCGGCGAGGGCCGCGCCCGGGGACCAATCCAAGTGCTCCTGCCCGTCTTCGTCAGGGACGCGACAGCGATCTGTTGTGCATGTTTTTCCATTGGGTTTCTCTTATCGGGGGGGGGGGGGGGGGGACCCTTGCGAGCACGGGGAGAGAACATGCAAACTCCACACAGAAAGGCCCGGGAGATACCCCACCTGGGTACCTCGCAACGCGGAAACCTGGTCCCCGAGCGGGAATCGGTCACAGAGGCACTTCACTTAGTAAAAGCGAAAGGCCTCTCCTCTGTCCTGATTCTCCTAGATCTATCTGCAGCCTTCGACACAGTCAATCATCAGATCCTCCTCGCGGCCCTCGCAGGAATGGGAGTGGCTGGATCTGCGCTGACATGGCTGACATCATACCTCAATGACCGCTCCTACCAAGTGTCATGGAGAGGGACTCTGTCGGCCACCCGCCCCCTCCGGACGGGTGTCCCCCAGGGCTCGGTCCTAGGACCCCTTCTCTTCTCCCTCTACACTAAATCACTGGGTAACATTATCACGTCTCATGGCTTCTCATATCATTGTTATGCCGATGATACTCAACTCTTCCTCTCCTTCCCTCCCTCAGATATCCACGTCTCTGAGCGGATCTCGGCCTGTCTGTCCGACATCTCCGCCTGGATGACGACCAACCACCTCAAACTGAACCTAAGCAAAACAGAATTGCTCCACCTGCCAGCCAAATCCTCCCCCCTGACCGACCTCTCCATCACAGTCGAGAATGCTGCTGTGACCGCGTCGCCGACCGCCAAGAACCTTGGTGTTGTCCTCGACGACCAGTTGAACTTCTCTGCTCACATCGCAGCGACAACCAGAACCTGCAGATTCCTCCTGAGCAACGTCAGAAGGATACGCCCCTTCCTGACAAAAGAAGCCACCCAACTCCTCGTCCAATCAACAGTCATCTCCCGCCTCGACTACTGCAACGCACTACTAGCTGGCCTCCCGGCCACTGCCACCAAGCCTCTTCAACTCATTCAAAACGCAGCGGCCCGCCTGATCTCAAACCTACCGAAGTCGGCCCATGTCACCCCACTTCTTAGGGACCTGCACTGGCTCCCCATTGCTGCACGTATCCGCTTCAAGGCCCTCGACCTAGCATACCGTGCGGCAAAGGGAACCGCTCCCGCCTACCTCCGGTCAATGGTCTCTAACTACACACCCTCAAGACCCCTACGCTCTGCATCTTCTGGCCGCCTCAGATCTACTCCTATCCAAGCTCCCGGAGGGTCATCAAAGAGAAGCCGCCTATTCTCAGTCCTTGCCCCACAATGGTGGAATGAACTACCCATCCCAGTTAGGACAGCCGAATCCCGTCCAATCTTTCGCCGTCGACTAAAGACTCACTTCTTCAACCATTATCTGAAATGATAAAAAAAAAATAAAAAAAAAAATCTAACCCCGACTAACCTTACTGTCATGCACTTGTCCTAATAAACTAACCTACACTGTAACACGCAACACTTTGATGAACATTGTTACTCAGCTGATAGAGTTATACCCTTCTTGCTGTCTTGTCGCACAGAACTTGTAAGTCGCTTTGGATAAAAGCGTCAGCTAAATGACTAAATGTAAATGTAAATGTAATCGAACCCTGGACCTTCTTGCTGTGAGGCGACAGTGTTAACCACTACACCACCGTGCACTATGTCCATATTTCACAATGTCTCAGTGTTGAGACAACCCCTAAAAACAATGTGTCAGTGTTGAGACAACCCCTCATTAAGTGAAACAATGTGTCAGTGTTGAGACAACCCCTCATTAAGTGAAACAATGTGTCAGTGTTGAGACAACCCCTCATTAAGTAAAACAATGTGTCAGTGTTGAGACAACCCCTCATTAAGTAAAACAATATGTCAGTGTTGAGACAACCCCTCATTATGTAAAAACAACACATGGCTGTGTGCAACAGCTGAGGAACACAGTCAGTGATATACAAGTTCAAGTTTCAAGTTCAAGTTTCTTTAATAGTTGTCATACAGAAGTACAGAATACTTTTATACAAAATGCTTCTTACTGTTACGCTCCAGAGACTGTGCTAGACAAGATAAGCATGAAATAAAATAGTATAGCATGTAAAAATAGAAGTAAAAATAGAAGTCACAGTGTTCAGTATATACATATGTACAATGTTCGATGCAGAATAGAAGTAACTGAGTTACCATACAATATACAATATACTATGCAATGTACTAATATACAATACTATATAGTGCAAAGCAGAAATGGGATGAGGTACAATTTAGGTACAATTTACAGTAAGGTGTACGGGTTGTAGTGCAAATCCTTTACCAATAAATATAAAGTGTGTTTAGGTGTTATAAAGTGTGGAGAGTGGGTGCTGCAGTGTGTTGTTTGCTTAAAGTGAGTGTGTGCGTGTGGATGTGTGTGCTGTGTGCATATGATGGTTGTTGCATAGTGTTTATTGTTCGTTGAGCAGCCTGATGGCCTGGGGATAGAAGCTTCTTCTGAGTCTTTCTGTGCTAGCCATGAGACTCCGGTATCGCTTGCCTGACCGCAGCAGTTCAAAGAGGCAGTTGTTTGGGTGGCTGGAGTCCTACGTCCTAGTACGCTGGCAGTAATAACATCAAGTGCTTCTATGATGTACTCAGCCTCAGGCAGGTCCACTTCACCTTTCCTGAATGCAGATGGAATAACACTGCTCACAGAGAAGGACAAAATACTTTGTGAGGTAGGCTGAACACTTAACCCTTTCACTGCCGCACTACCAAACGGTTAACCCTTTCACTGCCACACAACAGCGGGTTAACGCTTTCACTGCCACACTACAGAAGGTTAACCCTTTACTATCACACTACCGACGGTTAACCTAACCCAGGGGTCGGCAACCTGCGGCCTCGAGGCCGCATGCGGCTCTTTAGCCAATCAGCTGCGGCACCCTGGCCCAAAAAAAAAAAAAAAAAAAAAAAAAATTTGGAGATCGATGTCATACTGTGACACTGAAATGAAAAAATATTTCATCAACTAAGATATTTAGTCAACAAAAGGCTTACTGTATGCCTGATATGTGGTGCGAAATTTGCGAACAATGAAAATGTTACTTTTTATTTTATAGATTTTCCACAAATAAGGAAGGACTCTAATAGAGCTGCATAGTTCAGGTTTTTATTCAAAGTAGGTCTACAGATGCCAGTGTTTTTTCTCCTTTCTGTGTGTTATTTCAAAGTAGGTCTACACATGGTATTCTTTTTTCAAAGTGGACTACTTTCTATTTATAAAATGTTCCACAAATAAGGGAAGGACTCAAATATACCTGAATAGTTCAGGGTTTTATTTCAAAGTCGGTCTACAGACACCAGTGTTTTGTCTCCTCTTCTGTGTTTAATAAAAAAAAATAGGTCTACACAGCCAGTATTTTTTCTCCTCTTCATACGAGTTTGAGGTTTTCCTTTGGTAAAAACAGGTAAAAACAGCAATTAAAAGTCAAAATTTTCTTTTTGTTGCTTTATAATCCCATTAATGCAACAAACTGTGTGCTATAAGTATAAAGTATAATAAATCGCAAATTACTTTGGGTATGCAATTGTCAGGCGTTTTATGCTAAATGTGGGGTATGCTTGGGGATATATAAAACGTTATACACTGTTATCTTCATTTTAAGGGTAAATATGTTGTGCGGCTCCCTGAGCATTTTATTTTGTGGGACGGGGGAAAAGTGGCTCTTTTTGATAGTAAAGGTTGCTGACCCCTGACCTAACCTAACCTAGCTTGCTAACATTAAGGTGGAGCCGTCTGCCAACAAAGATGCTGTTTCAACAAATGGATTCACAAAATGGATTACCATCCAAACGTTATTGAAGCCTCCTGTGACCACTAAGTAGGTACTACTACTTTTACTAACCATTTTTGACCGCAGCAATATGTTCTACGTTATATGTGCCTAAAGTCAAGACTCGACAGTACTGAACCGAAAAAATATTTAGGAGCACATGTGACAGTTCGATGACCTAAACTAACGTTAGCTGCCAATGTCAACCAAGCTGGTCCCAGAGAGGTTTATTTCTCCTACAGTGAGGGTTAGTGTGAGTCTCTCTCTCTCTCTCTCTCTCTCTCTCTCTCTCTCTCTCTCTCTCTCTCTCTCTCTCTCTCTCTCTCTCTCTCTCTCTCACTCTCTCTCTCTCTCTCTCTCTCTCTCTCTGTCTCTCTTTCTCCCTCATCATTTTCCTCTCCTCTCTCTCTCTCTTTCCCCCCTCCCCCTTTTCCTCTCTCTCTCTCTCTCTCCTCTCTCTCTCTCTCTCTCTCTCCTCTCTCTCTCTCTCTCTCTCTCTCTCTCCTCTCTCTCTCTCTCTCTCTCTCTCTCTCTCTCTCTCTCTTTCTCCCTCATCATTTCCTCTCCTCTCTCTCTCTCTTTCCCCCTCCCCCTTTTCCTCTATCTCTATATCTCTATATATCTCTCTCTCGCCTCTCACTCCTCTCTCTGTCTCTCATTCTCTCTCTCTCTCTTTCCCCCTCCCCCTTTTCCTCTATCTCTCTATATCTCTATCTCTCTCGCCTCTCACTCCTCTCTCTGTCTCTCTTTCTCTCTGCCCTTTTCCTCTCTCTCTCTCTCTCTCTCTCTCTCTCTCTCTCTCTCTCTCTCTCTTCTCTCTCTCTCTCTCTCTCTCTCTCTCTCTCTCCTCTCTCTTTTTCCATGATTAAAAAGGATGGTTCGAAGGTCCATTCGAAGAACCCTGCCGAAGTTTGAATCCTAAAGACAGGTTTCGGGGACATCGCTAACACACACACACACACCACACACACACACACACACACACACACACACACACACACACACACACACACACCACACACACACACACACACACCACACACACACACACACACACACACACACACACACACACACACACACACACACACACACACACACACATACACACACACACACACACACACACACACACACACACACACCAACACACACACACACACACACACACACACACACACACACACACACACACACACACACACTCAATATTCAAAGACGAAATATGATATGACATTGAATTAATCAATGATTCATCCACTCACTGTGGAGTCGTATCTCTGTTTGGACTTCTACTGTAGACTGATCTAATTTCTCCTGTCTCTCTCTGCATCTCTCTCCCCATCCTCTCTTATTATTATTATTATTATTTCACCTGGCAGATAAATGTTTGGTACTCTTCACTCTATTGTTATCTATTCACTCCTCCTCACTCTATTGTTATCTGTGTTATCTATTCACTCCTCCTCACTCTATTCTTATCTGTGTTATCTATTCACTCCTCCTCACTCTATTGTGTTATCTATTCACTCCTCCTCACTCTATTGTGTTATCTATTCACTCCTCACTCTATTGCTATCTATTCAGTCCTCCTCACTCTATTGTGTTATCTATTCACTCCTCACTCTATTGTGTTATCTATTCACTCCTCACTCTATTGTGTTATCTATTCACTCCTCCTCACTCTATTGTGTTATCTATTCACTCCTCCTCACTCTATTGTGTTATCTATTCACTCTATACAGCTCTCTCTCTCTCTCCCCCTCCCTCTCTCTCTCTCCCCCCTCCCTCTCTCTCTCATCATTCCACCGTCACCTGGTCTGGCACCTATATAGATAGCCGTTTTGCCCTTCTCTCCACATTATTCAGACTGACGGATAACAGGCTGTAAAGCTCATCTTATCTTATCTAGATGTGGCCGTCGTATAAATCCCACGTTTTATTGCAGGCACTGCTTGCATTAGTGACCTTCCATGCTGTAGCCCTGTGGTCCGAGAGGACTTCCTGTCCCATGCTGCAGTGTTTGAGAAGGCTACAGTACAAATAAAGCATGGGCATGGGAGATAAGATAAGATAGGATAAGATGAGATAAGACAAGATTAGATAAGATACGATTCAGTAGTTAAAGAGTCTATCAGTTCTATCAGGTTCAGTAGTTCAAGAGTATCAGTTCCTTGCCTCAAATAGATCCGCCATCAGCTCTATTTTTAATCTTTCAAAATGTTCAGTTGCTATAGCATGCACTTATTTATCTGTGTTTCATTACACATATGAGTGCATGCCTACCAACTGTTCGCCTGTTTTATTGCAACACTACTATCAGCGACATCTAAGAATGGCCCTTCTAAGGTTTCTCTCCTCCACATTGCCTGTGGTGCATTTTTTCCTATTGCTAGGTTTTAGTGAGTTTTTCCTTACCTTCGCGTGGGGTATGTCTGGGAGTGTTGCATTCATTTAAAATGTTTTGGACTTTATGGTGTTTTTGTTTTGTTCTTGATTTATTGCGATGTTTCTTCTTGACTTGTTTAAAGAAGACGTGTCCGGCCCATGGGGACATTAACGTGTGTTGTAAAATAAATTTGATTTGATTTGATTCTATCAGGTTCAGTAGTTAAAGAGTCTATCCGTTCTATCAGGTCTCCAGCAGTTTCTCCAGCGGTCTAGCAAAACGTGGGTCTTTTATAACCAACACTCTATAGAGAGATCATTTGTATGCAGTGCACAGAGTAATACATGGGTATTAATGATTAATTATTAATTCTTCTTAATTCCTGAAGAGTTGACTTTTTGGAAATATGAGGCTTCTGCACGACAAGCCTCACCAGGAAAGGGTTAACGACGGTTCGGATGATTACTAGTGGTTGGTTTCCTCAGATGTGCAGCGGTTGGTAAAACTATTGCAGTTTTAAAATAGACAATAATAAAAAGAGTAAAATAGAATAGACAAAGTAAAATAGTGCAATAGTGCAGTGCAGTAAAATAGTAGAATAGAATAGGCAATGTATGTTATGTATATTCTATCTTCTGCTAACTGTCTCAACCCTTTTCTCCTCTTCCCCTCCCTCCACCCCTCTCTTTTATCCCTCTCTTCATTCCTACCTGCTCCTTCTTTCTTTCTTTCTTTCTTTCTTTCTTTCTTTCTTTCTTTCTTTCTTTCTTTCTTTCTTTCTTTCTTTCTTTCTTTCTTTCTTTCTTTCTTTCTTTCTTTCTTTCTTTCTTTCTTTCTTTCTTTCTTTCTTTCTGTCGTTGCTCGCTTCATCCCATTTCTCTCTATATCTTCTCTCTTCCTACCCCTTCTCTCATCTCTCTCCTCCTCTTCCATCTCTCTCCTCCTCTCTCTCTTCCCCATCGTTCATCTTTCATCCTTCCTCCTCTATCCTTCACTCTTTCTCCCTTGTCCCTCCTTCCCGCCCACTCGCACACTCACCCTCTCTCCTTCTCTCCCCTGCCCTCCCTCTCTCTCCCCCTCGCTCCCTCTCTCTCTCTCCATCCCCCCCTCCCCCTCTCTCCTCCCTACTCTGTCTCTCAGCTGTCCATGGAGGACACTACGTCCATCCTGCCCCGTTCGAAGAGGGCGAGGAACGTGTCCAACGCCAACTCCTATGGTATCGGGGCGCTGGCTAATGCGTCTCTGACAGGTGTGTCAGGTGTGTGTCTGTGCAGGTGGATGATGGTAAAACAAACGCCCCCCATGTTGCCTCTGAACGCTCCTCAGCAGGAGGTGGTGAAGTTGCCTCCAGACAGAACGTGGTGTTTTTCTAATGTGAAAAAATCTCCATCTTAACGACTTCATTTCATCCTGTGTTCAGCCCTTTACACTCAAGCCAATGGATTGACTTAACTCAAACCCCGCCCTCTGTGATCCTCCAATCACAACTGGCGCTTCCCTAGACAACCGTTGTGATAGAAGGATCAAGAAAAGAGGGCGGCGCTCAAGATACAGTATAGGTCAATCCCATGAGCCTATTTTTCACTTGTTTCAACTAAAATCCAAATTGAAAGCTCAATACAAGAGTGGATTAGTCATTAATATGGATATTGTTTTTCAGTGAAAAAAGGTAACACGATGCTCAGAAGATACTTTGGCCTGAATGCAGTGTAATACCAGAGGAAATAGCTTGGTTCAGTTGTGATTAGTAGCAAACATTGATATCTTCCATCTAAATTCATTTGAAATGACTGGATTAGAGTCATGGGTCATGCTTAATTGATCTATCTCAAGCTCCGCCTTCTTCGCTTGACCCTCCAATCACAACTGTTGCTTTTCTCAGCCTTTTTCTGGACGTTCCAATCATAGGCGTTACTTCCCCTGTCAGGCTAAAAGAGGGTGGAGCTTGAGATGGGTCAGTTCTCGGTTTAATTCAGCTTAAATCAAGTAGGCATACAGCACTTTATTTTAGACTAAATACAGATTATCTTTATCTTTGATCCCATATCCCCCAATTTAGTCAATATACAATTCCCTCCTTACGCTAGTAGACCCTACTGTTGGTCTGGGTGTAGACTACCTGTTAATCAGAGTAGACTCCCTCCCCATCAACCTGGACCCCCTGCAATTTGCATACCGCCCTAACAGGTCCACGGAGGACGCCATAGCCCATGTGCTGCACACAGCAGCATCACACCTGGACAAGAGGCAGGGGAACTATGTGAGAATGCTGTTCATCGACTACAGCTCAGCATTCAATACCATAGTCCCCTCCAAACTCATAGCCAAGCTCAGGGACCTGGGCTTGAACTATGACCTCTGCCAGTGGGTCTTGGACTTCCTGACGGGCAGACCCCAGGTGGTAAGAGCAGGCAACTGCACCTCCTCATCCATCACGCTCAACATAGGGGCCCCCCAGGGCTGTGTTCTGAGCCCCCTCCTCTACTCCCTGTACACACATGACTGCGTGGCACAGCGGAACAACAACACAATCATCAAATTTGCTGATGACACAGTAGTGGTGGGCCTGATCTCTGCCAACGACGAGAGGGCCTACCTGGAAGAGGTAGAGAATCTGTCACAGTGGTGTCAGGAGAACTGCCTCTCCCTGAACGTCAGCAAAACAAAAGAGATGATTGTGGACTTCAGGAGGTCGGGGGTCAAGGACTACAGCCCCCTCAGCATTGACGGGGCACCGGTTGAGAGAGTGAACAGTTTCAAGTACCTCTGAGCCCACATATTTGAGGACTTGACTTGGACCACACACATTGACAGTGTTGTGAAGAAGGCACGACAACGCCTCTACTTCCTCAGGCGTTTAAGGAAGTTCCAAGTCAGTCAGAAGATCCTTAAGAACTTCTACTCATGTACAATAGAGAGCATCCTGACTGGCAACATCACCTCCTGGTTTGGGAATAGCACTGCACAAGACCGTAGCAGACTACAAAGAGTGACACGTTCAGCCGAACGCACAATTGGAGGGGGGCTTCCCACCCTCCAGAACATTTACAACAAGCGGTGCAGGGGTAAGGCTAAGAGAATCATCAAGGACTCCAGCCACCCGAACAACTGCCTCTTTGAACTGCTGCGGTCAGGCAAGCGATACCGGAGTCTCAAGGCGAGCACAGAAAGACTCAGAAGAAGCTTCTATCCCCAGGCCATCAGGCTGCTCAACGAACAATAAACACTATGCAACAACCATCAAATGCACACAGCACACACACCCACACATTCACTTTAAACAAACAACACACTGCAGCACCCACTCTCCACACTTTAGATCACCTAAACACACTTTATATTTATTGGTAAAGGATTTGCACTACAACTCGTACACCTTACTGTAAATTGTACCTAAATTGTACCTCATCCCATTTCTGCTTTACACTATATAGTATTGTATATTAGTACATTGCATAGTATATTGTATATTGTATGGTAACTCAGTTACTTCTATTCTGCATCGAACATTGTACATATGTCTATACTGAACACTGTGACCTCTATTTTTACCTCTATTTTACATGCTATACTATTTTATTTCATACTTATCTTGTCTAGCACAATCTCTGGAGCGTAACAGTAAGAAGCATTTTGTATAAAGGTATTCTGTACTTCTGTATGACAACTATTAAAGAAACTGAAACTGAAACGTATACCTTTTGTCTAACTGCAGCGGCAAGTAAAATATTCTAGTTCAAAAGGGTCGTACTGTTCACACTGTGGTATCATTTAGCCATTCGATTCAACGTAGTTTATTCACAACTCAGGCGTGTCGAGAGATCAATAGGAGAGAGTGTCGGGGTGTGTCTCTGCACCTTTTATACCCAGACAGTGACATCACAATCATGCGACAATACACTGTGCAACAGCGCTTCCCAGTGGACACAGTGGTAGTCACAGCTACTCACATGAGCAACATGGTACACAGTAGTACATGAAGTCATGCAATATAAATTTATTTGTATATGTCATATCTCAACACTACCCTACTGTTGGTCTGGGAAGGGTGTAGACTTCCCTACTCTCAGTCTGAGGAGGGTGTAGACTACCCTACTGTCGGTCTGGGTGTAGACTGCCCTACTGTTGCTCTGGGGAGGGTGTAGACCACCCTACTGTCAGTCTGGGGAGGGTGTAGACTACCCTACTGTCAGTCTGGGTGTAGACTACCCTACTGTTGGTCTGGGGAGGGTGTAGACTACCCTACTGTCAGTCTGAGGAGGGTGTAGACTACCCTACTGTTGGTCTGGGGAGGGTGTAGACTACCCTACTGTTGGTCTGGGGAGGGTGTAGACCACCCTACTGTCAGTCTGGGGAGGGTGTAGACTACCCTACTGTCAGTCTGAGGAGGGTGTAGACTACCCTATTGTCAGTCTGGGTGTAGACTACCCTACTGTTGGTCTGGGGAGGGTGTAGACTACCCTACTGTCAGTCTGAGGAGGGTGTAGACTACCCTACTGTCGGTCTGGGTGTAGACTACCCTACTGTTGGTCTGGGGAGGGTGTAGACTGCCCTACTGTCAGTCTGGGGAGGGTGTAGACTACCCTACTGTTGCTCTGGGTGTAGACTACCCTACTGTCGGTCTGGGGAGAGTGTAGACACATGCCTCTTCCGAAACATACCCCACCTGCTTCCCAGTTGTGTTTGTAGGGACAACAGACCGAGCCGGAGGTGCCGCTGCCTGGAAGTGAAGCCTGGTCTCTGCAGTGGTAGGAGGTTTAGACCTACACTACCCAGTGTTAGACCTCTACACTACCCAGTGTTTAGACCTACACTACCCAGTGTTAGACCTCTACACTACCCAGTGTTTAGACCTCTACACTACCCAGTGTTAGACCTCTACACTACCCAGTGTTTAGACCTCTACACTACCCAGTGCTAGACCTCTACACTACCCAGTGTTTAGACCTCTACACTACCCAGTGTTTAGACCTCTACACTATGCAGTGTTATACCTCTACACTACCCAGTGTTTAGACATCTACACTACCCAGTGTTTAGACCTCTACACTACCCAGTGTTTAGACCTCTACACTACCCAGTGTTTAGACCTCTACACTATGCAGTGTTAGACCTCTACACTACCCAGTGTTAGACCTCTACACTACCCAGTGTTTAGACCTCTACACTACCCAGTGTTAGACCTCTACACTACCTAGTGTTTAGACCTACACTACCCAGTGTTAGACCTCTACACTACCCAGTGTTTAGACCTCTACACTACCCAGTGTTTAGACCTACACTACCCAGTGTTAGACCTCTACACTACCTAGTGTTTAGACCTCTACACTACCCAGTGTTTAGACCTCTACACTACCCAGCCACTCTAGTGTTTAGACCTCTACACTACCCAGTGTTTAGACCTCTACACTACCCAGCCACTCTAGTGTTTAGACCTCTACACTACCCAGTGTTAGACCTCTACACTACGCAGTGTTAGACCTCTACACTACCCAGTGTTAGACCTCTACACTACCCAGTGTTAGACCTCTACACTACGCAGTGTTAGACATCTACACTACCTAGTGTTTAGACCTCTACACTACCCAGTGTTTAGACCTCTACACTACCCAGCCACTCTAGTGTTTAGACCTCTACACTACCCAGCCACTCTAGTGTTTAGACCTCTACACTACCCAATGTTTAGACCTCTACACTACCCATGTGGATGATTTTGCCTAAACATTTCAAATTAAACTGTTTCATGACAGTTTCAAAATGTTGCAGATGTTTGTATGGCTACTACCAAAGAACCATAGAGTATCATGCATTCCAGTTAAAGAACCATAGACTGCCATGCATTCCAGTTAATTAGCCATGCATTCCAGTTAAGGAACCATGCATTCCAGTTATATTTCGTATATAGCATCGCGTCCCGCTCTGAGCCTTACGAGATACTCTATATCTCCTGTGATACCTAATGTATCTCCCACGAACAAAAACACATGCACCCCACCTGTATGGGGCCCCGCCCCTTATGGTGGTACCACCCATATAATCATGACTCTGGTCATGAAACACCCTTCCTCTATTTTCGTCCCAGCGTACTGGATGCTTGCACCATGCGAGCTAGCGGAATGAAAAGATTAAGGAAGATTAATAATGTTGAGGGCTTACCGGAGGATTGTGTTTCCCTGGATTCTCCGGAGCTTGTTTCGACGACGCAGACCTATGCTGGTGGTTCCTCGGCTGACGGCGACGGACCGAGGGGCAGCGTACAAGGTTTGGCTATCGGGTCGGCTTGTACAAAGGTGAGGTCTGTGTCAGTAGGCGTCAATGTCGGTGTTGGTCGTGCTGTGGAGTATGTTTCGGCACCAGGGCCGGGGCGGCTTGGCGATCGTTCCACTGTAGTGGGCGATGTCTTGGCGATCCTGGAACATGCTGTTGACGCTAATGCTACTGCTACTGCTAATGCTAATGCTACTGCTGCTTCTTCTGCTAACGCTGATGTTGACGCTGGAATGTCTAATAATCCCCGCCGCGGGATTCCGCTTTTCCCTCCTCTTGCCACCTTCATTGATGAAGGTCAGTCGGTGGTGGGTGTGGGGGGGTTCGCTGAGCTCTATTTACCTTTTTTGCGGGTGAAGGGGCTGACGACGGGGTGCAGCCCGGGGGTACCTTGGCTAAGTAGCCAGGTAGCTTCTTTTTTGTGCCCAGGCGGGGATGAACGACGTTCCGCCCGGCCGTTGCTTGATAGCATGTCGGCTCGGAGGGTGGCAGTATGGACGAATGAGTGGTATACTGCTGCAGGATGGCATTTAGCGGCGGCCAGTGTTGTGGCTCAGCTGGCTACTTTCCTATCCAAGATGGCGTCGGGTTGTAGGTCTTTGAGTCCAACCGACACTATGAACGTGATTCATGTTTGTGGTGTTATAGAGATCTTGACTCAGTCGCAAGCTCTAACTGCGGGGAGGATTCGGATGCTATCGACTTTGGTTGTTAGGCATCTTTGGTTGGAGCAGTCTCCTCTTGGGGAAGAGGATAGGTTTTCTCTCCTCACGACTCCTTTTTCCACAGATAGTCTTTTTGGGCGTTCTGTGGAGGCGCAGGCGGTTTTTGATTCGGGTCCTACACCGCCTCACGCTGTGCAGCCAGGGGTGGGAGCACGGTCTCGTCAACGACTGTGGCGAGATCCTCGACAGGCGGCCATGTTTCCCCCGCCAGTGGTGCCCTGGTTGGAGAATCGACAGGGTTTCGCAAGGCCGACAGTCTTGGCGGCCGAGGGATCGGCCATTTTGGGTGATTTCGGGGTTGGTAAACCACCCCGTCGTCATTTTGCCGCGAGCAGCCCGCTCCCCGTTCAGTCCTCTCTCTGGTATCCCCAGAAGCGGGGCTTTGAGCGTTCTCCTTTGGCTGCGGGCCGCGAACCTTCTTTGAAGCGTATGCGGCCCCATTCTTCACTTCTCATGGAGACAGGGGCTGACACCCAGTTGATGGCTGAGCCTGGGTCTGTCCGTGAGAATGTTCCGTCGTCGCGTGGTTCCTACACCGCAGGTTGTGGGTGGGTGGAACCTGGTGTTGCAGCTGCCACTAGCTCCAGTGGTCAGCAGGGGGACTCGGTGCCTCTTCTGTTGAATGCTCAGCAGGGGTTACCCCGGCTTCGCCCTCGCCAGGCGGGGTATCGCGCTGTTGCCTCCCACTCCCGTCAAACCGGCAGTGGTCTGCAAAGGAGAGGCTGGCGTGATTTGAGTGGTAGCAATATCACTGCAGGGCTTCGGCGTGTAGGAGCCCATGGGGTCCTCAGGCCTTGCGTGTCTGGCTGCGGAACGGCTCCTCAGCGTGTGCTGGAGGGGTGTTCAGGGGGTGAGTGTGTGTCCACAAGTTTGATGACCGCTCCTCCCGTATCAAACCGGCCCTTTCTGTCGGGGTCCCCCCTTGGGTGCTTTGCACGACGGGGGGGACCGGGCCAATTATCTGCTGTTCCTTGCGGCCCAGCGTCAGTTGACGGCGGGGGCGCTGTGGGATTATATTCACATATGGCGACGGGAATGTCCCTTGAATCGGTGGATGAGGAGAACGTTAGAGGCGGGGCTGGTTTTGCAGTTTGCGCGGCCCCATCCTCCGTTCTCAGGTTTGGTGCCGACCCTATTGTTAGGGTCGGGCGCGGTGACAGCCCTGGCCGACGAGATTCAATCTCTGTTGGCGAAGCAGGCTGTCGTTGTGGTCCCGAGAGAGGACGCAATGTCAGGCGTCTACTCCCGTTATTTTCTGGTGCCCAAGAAAACTGGGGGGGTCAGACCTATACTGAATCTGTCCATGTTCAATCGGTTGATTGTAGTGAGACCATTCAGGATGTTGACCGTCCGACTCCTTCTGCTTGCTGTCAGGAGGGGGGACTGGTTCACCTCCATAGACCTGAAGGATGCGTATTTTCACATACCCATTTTCCCTCCTCACAGGAAGTTCCTACGGTTCCTGTTTCAGGGCGTAACGTACGAGTACCACAGAATGCCGTTCGGTTATTCTCTGGCTCCCCGCACATTCACCAAGTGCGTGGCGGCTGCTCTGGGGCCTTTACGTCGTCGGGGGATACGAGTTCTGTTCTATCTCGACGACATTCTGCTCCTCAGCCGTTCAGAGGAGGTTGCCAGGTCTCATACTCGACTGGTGGTGGAATTCCTCACCAGCCTGGGTTTTGCTGTGAATTGGAAGAAGAGTACCCCTCTTCCCAGTCAACAGGTGGAGTACTTGGGCTTGACATTGAGGTCGAAGCCCATGCTTGCGACCCTCTCGGAGCAGCGTCGGGGGGATCTCCGTCGCGCGCTCGGGGGTTTCCGTCTGGGAGGGACGGTTACGGCGCTGCAGGTGATGCGTCTGCTGGGCCTTATGTCGGCGGCCCACACGGTGGTTCCTCTTGGCCTCCTCTTTATGAGGCGGATACAGAGGTGGTTTCTCTCTTTGAGAATAGATCCGGTGTGGGGCAAAGGGAGACGGTTGACGGTTCCTTTGTCGATATGGGGGGATCTCGCCCACTGGGGGAGGCTGGGTATCCTCTCCGCTGGGGTCCCCATGGGCAGCAGTGGCTCCCACGTCACGGTTTTCACCGACGCCTCTCTCACAGGTTGGGGAGGGGCGTTTCGGACCCACGCAGTGGGGGGCAGCTGGACGGGTCATGCCGACCCAGCTGTCCTGCATATCAATGTGTTGGAGTTGAAGGCGGTCCTCCTGGTCCTCAAACGGCTCGGCCACCTGGTGGTAGGCAAGCATGTTTTGATCAGGACGGAAAATGTGACGGCGGCGGCGTATATCAACAGGCAGGGTGGGACTCGTTCCGCCCGCCTGCTCCGGGTGGCGTGCGAACTGTTGCTATGGGCATCCCGCAGGCTGCGCAGTCTGCGGGCGCTCCACGTTCCTGGTACGGAAAATGTGGCGGCGGATATAATGTCTCGGGGCGGTCCTCGTCGCGACGAGTGGGAACTCCGCCCCGACATAGTCAGACAGATCTGGGATCGGTTCGGGGAGGCCTCGGTAGATCTGTTTGCGTGCCGACGTTCTCACAAGTGCCCCTTGTGGTTCTCGCTCAGTCGAGCGGATCATCCCCCCTTGGGGGTGGATGCCTTCTCGACCTTTCCGTGGCCGCCCGGTCTTCTGTACGCCTTCCCTCCTGTACAGCTGTTGAGTCAGCTGTTGGAGCGGATACGGAGGGAGCGCAGGACGGTGATCCTGGTCGCGCCGGACCGGGGCACGTCAGTGTGGTTCCCGGTCTTAATCCAGCTTCTGGTCGCTCCTCCTTGGGTCATTCCGTGGTCAGCGACGGCCCTCTCGCAGCACAACGGAGTGCTTGTCCAGCCTCCGGTGTTGGGTCAACGCCTGGTGGTGTGGCTGGTGGGAGGGTGAGTCTGGAGAGGATGGATCCCGCAGTGGTTGATACCATCCGGTGTGCGCATGCTCCCTCCACTGTCGCGGTTTACGCGGGCAGGTGGCGTGCGTTCCAAGAATGGTGTAAGGGGGGGGGCTGGGACCCAGTCTCCTGCCCCCTGGATGCTGTTCTGGGTTATCTCCAGTCTCTCCTTGATAGTCTGTCGGCTTCGACAGTGAGGGTATATGCAGCAGCTATATCCTCCTATCATGAGGGATTTGAGGGGGATGTCTTGTTCAGCCACCCTCTTGTGAAGCGTTTCCTGCTTGGCGCTCGACGCGTTAAGCCGGTGCAACGCTCCTTGGCTCCGACTTGGGATCTTCAATTGGTCCTCGGTCGGTTGTCCTTGGCCCCGTTTGAGCCGCTCGAGCAGGCGCCGTTGGGACGGCTGTCTTTCAAGACCGCGTTCCTACTGGCTGTCACTTCCGCTAAACGCGTGGGTGAGCTCTGTGCTCTCTCGGTACGTCCAGAGTGCCTGTCTTTTCGGACCGATTGCGGTGCCACTCTGCGACCTAATCCTGCTTTCGTGCCTAAGAATATCCGAAGTTCCTTCCGCTCCCGGGATATTGTGGTTCAGGCTTTTCGTCCTCCTCCTCACACTAGTGAGTTAGATGCGGGCCTTCACCTGTCATGTCCAGTCCGTGCTTTGGGGTTTTACCTCAGCCGTACTCAGGACTTCAGGGTTACCGACCAGCTTTTTGTCTGTTACGGTGGGGCTCGTGCTGGTAAGGCACTGTCGAAGCAGCGCCTGTCCCATTGGTTGTGCGAGGGTATTGCCCTCTGCTACACGTTGGCTGGGCAGGATCCCCCTGGGGGCATCAGGGCGCACTCCACTCGTGGGGTGGCTGCCTCTGCCGCTCTCCTGGGTGGGGCCTCGGTGGAGGACATCTGTGCTGCAGCTTCATGGTCCTCACCGGGCCCCTTTGTAAGGTTTTACCTCATGGACATGACCGGGGGTTCTGTCTCCCAGGCGGTTCTGGGGTCTGTGGCCTTTCCTGCTTCCCGTCCTTTGGTCGGGTAGCAGGAGTGTATGGGTATGGGCCGCAGTGTGTTGAGTCACACGTGGTTCCGCCTGTACGGTGTGTTCAAGGGGTTCTGGCTCCCTCTTGTTCGCATTCAGGTGGAGTTGACTGCGCCCCCCCTTCGTTAGGAAGGATGGGGTGACAGGGCTCCCCGCACCCCTTGATGTGGGCTTACGGGTCCTCAGGGGGTACATCTGTCGGGTCTCGCGCCCGCTCTTCCCCATTATCTCGTAAGGCTCAGAGCGGGACGCGATGCTATATACGAAATATAACGATAGGTTATGTAGATAACCTAGTTATATTAGTATTGGCTAAGCGTCCCGCTCTGCGCGCCCTGAGTTCCCTCTTGAGGGATCTTTTCCTGGGACG
>NC_140177.1:11626978-11696978 GCF_963971535.1 Notolepis coatsorum
TCTCCCCATCCTCTCTTATTATTATTATATTATTTCACCTGGCAGATAAATGTTTGGTACTCTTCACTCTATTGTTATCTATTCACTCCTCCTCACTCTATTGTTATCTGTGTTATCTATTCACTCCTCCTCACTCTATTCTTATATGTGTTATCTATTCACTCCTCCTCACTCTATTGTGTTATCTATTCACTCCTCCTCACTCTATTGTGTTATCTATTCACTCCTCAGTCTATTGCTATCTATTCAGTCCTCCTCACTCTATTGTGTTATCTATTCACTCCTCATCTATTGTGTTATCTATTCACTCCTCACTCTATTGTGTTATCTATTCACTCCTCCTCACTCTATTGTGTTATCTATTCATCCTCCTCACTCTATTGTGTTATCTATTCACTCTATACAGCTCTCTCTCTCTCTCCCCCTCCCTCTCTCTCTCTCCCCCCTCCCTCTCTCTCTCATCATTCCACCGTCACCTGGTCTGGCACCTATATAGATAGCCGTTTTGCCCTTCTCTCCACATTATTCAGACTGACGGATAACAGGCTGTAAAGCTCATCTTATCTTATCTAGATGTGGCCGTCGTATAAATCCCCACGTTTTATTGCAGGCACTGCTTGCATTAGACCTTCCATGCTGTAGCCCTGTGGTCCGAGAGGACTTCCTGTCCCATGCTGCAGTGTTTGAGAAGGCTACAGTACAAATAAAGCATGGCATGGGAGATAAGATAAGATAGGATAAGATGAGATAAGACAAGATTAGATAAGATACGATTCAGTAGTTTAAAGAGTCTATCAGTTCTATCAGGTTCAGTAGATCCGCCATCAGCTCTATTTTTAATCTTTCAAATGTTCAGTTGCTATAGCATGCACTTATCTGTGTTTCATTACACATATGAGTGCATGCCTACCAACTGTTCGCCTGTTTTATTGCAACACTACTATCAGCGACATCTAAGAATGGCCCTTCTAAGGTTTCTCTCCTCCACATTGCCTGTGGTGCATTTTTTCCTATTGCTAGGTTTTAGTGAGTTTTTCCTTACCTTCGCGTGGGGTACGTCTGGGAGTGTTGCATTCATTTAAAATGTTTTGGACTTTATGGTGTTTTTGTTTTGTTCTTGATTTATTGCGATGTTTCTTCTTGACTTGTTTAAAGAAGACGTGTCCGGCCCATGGGGACATTAACGTGGTGTTGTAAAATAAATTTGATTTGATTTGATTCTATCAGGTTCAGTAGTTAAAGAGTCTATCCGTTCTATCAGGTCTCCAGCAGTTTCTCCAGCGGTCTAGCAAAACCTGGGTCTTTTATAACCAACACTCTATAGAGAGATCATTTGTATGCAGTGCACAGAGTAATACATGGGTATTAATGATTAATTATTAATTCTTCTTAATTCCTGAAGAGTTGACTTTTTGGAAATATGAGGCTTCTGCACGACACAGACGATATATAAATATCGTCAAGCCTCACCAGGAAAGGGTTAACGACGGTTCGGATGATTACTAGTGGTTGGTTTCCTCAGATGTGCAGCGGGTGGTAAAACTATTGCAGTTTTAAAATAGACAATAATAAAAAGAGTAAAATAGAATAGACAGAGTAAATAGTGCAATAGTGCAGTGCAGTAAATTAGTAGAATAGAATAGGCAATGTATGTTATGTATATTCTATCTTCTGCTAACTGTCTCAACCCTTTTCTCCTCTTTCCCTCCCTCCACCGCTCTCTTTTATCCCTCTCTTCATTCCTACCTGCTCCTTCCTTCTTTCTTTCTTTCTTTCTTTCTTTCTTTCTTTCTTTCTTTCTTTCTTCTTTCTTTCTTTCTTTCTTTCTCTTTCTTTCTTTCTTTCTTTCTTTCTTTCTTTCTTTCTTTCTTTCTTTCTTTCTTTCTTTCTTTCTCTTTCTCTTTCTTTCTTTCTTTCTTTCTTTCTTTCTTTCTTTCTTTCTTTCTTTCTTTCTTTCTTTCTTTCTTTCTTTCTCTTTCTTTCTTTCTTTCTTTCTTTCTTTCTTTCTTTCTTTCTTTCTTTCTTTCTTTTCTTTCTTTCTTTCTTTCTTTCTTTCTTTCTTTCTTTCTTTCTTTCTTTCTTTCTTCTTTCTGTCGTTGCTCGCTTCATCCCATTTCTCTCTATATCTTCTCTCTTCCTACCCCTTCTCTCATCTCTCTCCTCCTCTTCCATCTCTCTCCTCCTCTCTCTCTTCCCCATCGTTCATCTTTCATCCTTCCTCCTCTATCCTTCACTCTTTCTCCCTTGTCCCTCCTTCCCGCCCACTCGCACACTCACCCTCTCTCCTTCTCTCCCCTGCCCTCCCTCTCTCTCCCCCTCCCTCCCTCTCTCTCTCTCCATCCCCCCCTCCCCCTCTCTCCTCCCTACTCTGTCTCTCAGCTGTCCATGGAGGACACTACGTCCATCCTGCCCCGTTCGAAGAGGGCGAGGAACGTGTCCAACGCCAACTCCTATGGTATCGGGGCGCTGGCTAATGCGTCTCTGACAGGTGTGTCAGGTGTGTGTCTGTGCAGGTGGATGATGGTAAAACAAACGCCCCCCATGTTGCCTCTGAACGCTCCTCAGCAGGAGGTGGTGAAGTTGCCTCCAGACAGAACGTGGTGTTTTTCTAATGTGAAAAAATCTCCATCTTAACGACTTCATTTCATCCTGTGTTCAGCCCTTTACACTCAAGCCAATGGATTGACTTAACTCAAACCCCGCCCTCTGTGATCCTCCAATCACAACTGGCGCTTCCCTAGACAACCGTTGTGATAGAAGGATCAAGAAAAGAGGGCGGCGCTCAAGATACAGTATAGGTCAATCCCATGAGCCTATTTTTCACTTGTTTCAACTAAAATCCAAATTGAAAGCTCAATACAAGAGTGGATTAGTCATTAATATGGATATTGTTTTTCAGTGAAAAAAGGTAACACGATGCTCAGAAGATACTTTGGCCTGAATGCAGTGTAATACCAGAGGAAATAGCTTGGTTCAGTTGTGATTAGTAGCAAACATTGATATCTTCCATCTAAATTCATTTGAAATGACTGGATTAGAGTCATGGGTCATGCTTAATTGATCTATCTCAAGCTCCGCCTTCTTCGCTTGACCCTCCAATCACAACTGTTGCTTTTCTCAGCCTTTTTCTGGACGTTCCAATCATAGGCGTTACTTCCCCTGTCAGGCTAAAAGAGGGTGGAGCTTGAGATGGGTCAGTTCTCGGTTTAATTCAGCTTAAATCAAGTAGGCATACAGCACTTTATTTTAGACTAAATACAGATTATCTTTATCTTTGATCCCATATCCCCCAATTTAGTCAATATACAATTCCCTCCTTACGCTAGTAGACCCTACTGTTGGTCTGGGTGTAGACTACCTGTTAATCAGAGTAGACTCCCTCCCCATCAACCTGGACCCCCTGCAATTTGCATACCGCCCTAACAGGTCCACGGAGGACGCCATAGCCCATGTGCTGCACACAGCAGCATCACACCTGGACAAGAGGCAGGGGAACTATGTGAGAATGCTGTTCATCGACTACAGCTCAGCATTCAATACCATAGTCCCCTCCAAACTCATAGCCAAGCTCAGGGACCTGGGCTTGAACTATGACCTCTGCCAGTGGGTCTTGGACTTCCTGACGGGCAGACCCCAGGTGGTAAGAGCAGGCAACTGCACCTCCTCATCCATCACGCTCAACATAGGGGCCCCCCAGGGCTGTGTTCTGAGCCCCCTCCTCTACTCCCTGTACACACATGACTGCGTGGCACAGCGGAACAACAACACAATCATCAAATTTGCTGATGACACAGTAGTGGTGGGCCTGATCTCTGCCAACGACGAGAGGGCCTACCTGGAAGAGGTAGAGAATCTGTCACAGTGGTGTCAGGAGAACTGCCTCTCCCTGAACGTCAGCAAAACAAAAGAGATGATTGTGGACTTCAGGAGGTCGGGGGTCAAGGACTACAGCCCCCTCAGCATTGACGGGGCACCGGTTGAGAGAGTGAACAGTTTCAAGTACCTCTGAGCCCACATATTTGAGGACTTGACTTGGACCACACACATTGACAGTGTTGTGAAGAAGGCACGACAACGCCTCTACTTCCTCAGGCGTTTAAGGAAGTTCCAAGTCAGTCAGAAGATCCTTAAGAACTTCTACTCATGTACAATAGAGAGCATCCTGACTGGCAACATCACCTCCTGGTTTGGGAATAGCACTGCACAAGACCGTAGCAGACTACAAAGAGTGACACGTTCAGCCGAATGCACAATTGGAGCGGGGCTTCCCACCCTCCAGAACATTTACAACAAGCGGTGCAGGGGTAAGGCTAAGAGAATCATCAAGGACTCCAGCCACCCGAACAACTGCCTCTTTGAACTGCTGCGGTCAGGCAAGCGATACCGGAGTCTCAAGGCGAGCACAGAAAGACTCAGAAGAAGCTTCTATCCCCAGGCCATCAGGCTGCTCAACGAACAATAAACACTATGCAACAACCATCAAATGCACACAGCACACACACCCACACATTCACTTTAAACAAACAACACACTGCAGCACCCACTCTCCACACTTTAGATCACCTAAACACACTTTATATTTATTGGTAAAGGATTTGCACTACAACTCGTACACCTTACTGTAAATTGTACCTAAATTGTACCTCATCCCATTTCTGCTTTGCACTATATAGTATTGTATATTAGTACATTGCATAGTATATTGTATATTGTATGGTAACTCAGTTACTTCTATTCTGCATCGAACATTGTACATATGTCTATACTGAACACTGTGACCTCTATTTTTACTTCTATTTTACATGCTATACTATTTTATTTCATACTTATCTTGTCTAGCACAGTCTCTGGAGCGTAACAGTAAGAAGCATTTTGTATAAAGGTATTCTGTACTTCTGTATGACAACTATTAAAGAAACTGAAACTGAAACGTATACCTTTTGTCTAACTGCAGCGGCAAGTAAAATATTCTAGTTCAAAAGGGTCGTACTGTTCACACTGTGGTATCATTTAGCCATTCGATTCAACGTAGTTTATTCACAACTCAGGCGTGTCGAGAGATCAATAGGAGAGAGTGTCGGGGTGTGTCTCTGCACCTTTTATACCCAGACAGTGACATCACAATCATGCGACAATACACTGTGCAACAGCGCTTCCCAGTGGACACAGTGGTAGTCACAGCTACTCACATGAGCAACATGGTACACAGTAGTACATGAAGTCATGCAATATAAATTTATTTGTATATGTCATATCTCAACACTACCCTACTGTTGGTCTGGGAAGGGTGTAGACTTCCCTACTCTCAGTCTGAGGAGGGTGTAGACTACCCTACTGTCGGTCTGGGTGTAGACCGCCCTACTGTTGCTCTGGGGAGGGTGTAGACCACCCTACTGTCAGTCTGGGGAGGGTGTAGACTACCCTACTGTCAGTCTGGGTGTAGACTACCCTACTGTTGGTCTGGGGAGGGTGTAGACTACCCTACTGTCAGTCTGAGGAGGGTGTAGACTACCCTACTGTTGGTCTGGGGAGGGTGTAGACTACCCTACTGTTGGTCTGGGGAGGGTGTAGACCACCCTACTGTCAGTCTGGGGAGGGTGTAGACTACCCTACTGTCAGTCTGAGGAGGGTGTAGACTACCCTATTGTCAGTCTGGGTGTAGACTACCCTACTGTTGGTCTGGGGAGGGTGTAGACTACCCTACTGTCAGTCTGAGGAGGGTGTAGACTACCCTACTGTCCGGTCTGGGTGTAGACTACCCTACTGTTGGTCTGGGGAGGGTGTAGACTGCCCTACTGTCAGTCTGGGGAGGGTGTAGACTACCCTACTGTTGCTCTGGGTGTAGACTACCCTACTGTCGGTCTGGGGAGAGTGTAGACACATGCCTCTTCCGAAACATACCCCACCTGCTTCCCAGTTGTGTTTGTAGGGACAACAGACCGAGCCGGAGGTGCCGCTGCCTGAAGTGAAGCCTGGTCTCTGCAGTGGTAGGAGGTTTAGACCTACACTACCCAGTGTTAGACCTCTACACTACCCAGTGTTTAGACCTACACTACCCAGTGTTAGACCTCTACACTACCCAGTGTTTAGACCTCTACACTACCCAGTGTTAGACCTCTACACTACCCAGTGTTTAGACCTCTACACTACCCAGTGCTAGACCTCTACACTACCCAGTGTTAGACCTCTACACTACCCAGTGTTTAGACCTCTACACTATGCAGTGTTATACCTCTACACTACCCAGTGTTTAGACATCTACACTACCCAGTGTTTAGACCTCTACACTACCAGTGTTTAGACCTCTACACTACCCAGTGTTTAGACCTCTACACTATGCAGTGTTAGACCTCTACACTACCCAGTGTTAGACCTCTACACTACCCAGTGTTTAGACCTCTACACTACCCAGTGTTAGACCTCTACACTACCTAGTGTTTAGACCTACACTACCCAGTGTTAGACCTCTACACTACCCAGTGTTTAGACCCTCTACACTACCCAGTGTTTAGACCTACACTACCCATGTTAGACCTCTACACTACCTAGTGTTTAGACCTCTACACTACCAGTGTTTAGACCTCTACACTACCCAGCCACTCTAGTGTTTAGACCTCTACACTACCCAGTGTTTAGACCTCTACACTACCCAGCCACTCTAGTGTTTAGACCTCTACACTACCCAGTGTTAGACCTCTACACTACGCAGTGTTAGACCTCTACACTACCCAGTGTTAGACCTCTACACTACCCAGTGTTAGACCTCTACACTACGCAGTGTAGACATCTACACTACCTAGTGTTTAGACCTCTACACTACCCAGTGTTTAGACCTCTACACTACCCAGCACTCTAGTGTTTAGACCTCTACACTACCCAGCCACTCCTAGTGTTTAGACCTCTACACTACCCAATGTTTAGACCTCTACACTACCCATGTGGATGATTTTGCCTAAACATTTCAAATTAAACTGTTTCATGACAGTTTCAAATGTTGCAGATGTTTGTATGGCTACTACCAAAGAAACCATAGAGTATCATGCATTCCAGTTAAAGAACCATAGACTGCCATGCATTCCAGTTAATTAGCCATTGCATTCCAGTTAAGGAACCATGCATTCCAGTTAAGGAACCATATGCTACCATGCATTCCATTTAAAAGAACCATAGAATACCATGCATTCCTGTTTCACCTGCTTTTTATCCTGCTCTCAGGCCAAAGAACCAGCTGACTCACATAGAAGGGGTTATCCTCAATAGCCGCCATTAGTGCAAATTGCGAAATGGGGAACTGTATTATATGTATGGCTGTCCCCATGTTATGATGTCATCAGTCCTCCTAAATCTACCCCTCAGTGCAAAGTGTCCTAACATAGTATGTTGTCATTGGCAAGCGTTAGTGGTAACATTTGCAACTAGAGATGTCCGATATTATCATGTAATATCGGAAATTATCGGTATCGGTTTATAAAAAATTAAAAAAGAGAACAAATTAGTAAGAACAAATTATTATATACAAAAGCAGCCTGACCAAAAAGCAAAAGCCTTTTGAGGGTGGGAGGCTGCAACAAAAACAAGGTTATGTACATAAATGCATACAAATAAATAAAATAGAAAATTACAGTAGCAATAGTATACAAGGACAATTACAATAAATAAGGGAGAGAAAAGGAAAGAGAGAGAGGGGAAAATGGAGAGTGAGAACCAGAGGGAGAGAGAGAAGAAAAGGGGAGATGCACAGATAATGTTTACATTTAGAATGCCTCATTGATGCATCCAGTGAAATTAACACATCAATGCATACTTTTAAATCAAAAGTATGCATAATGTTGTGTTAATTCACGACAAGACATATGTAATGTTAGTTGGTTAGTTAGAAATTATTTAGTTTTTTTAGTTTTTTTTGCAACCCAACAGGAACTGCGATGTCAGATGCCATGTGTTACAACGCTATATAGCTAGTGTGGTATTTTACTGACGGCAGCTAGCGTTGCGATATATGGTATATACAGTACGTTAGCACTAAATAATGCTAGCTAAAATGTGTTGATTGGGAGTACTGATGACATCATAACACGGCCATACTTAACACAGTCTCCCACTGACCTCAATTCAGCATCTGCAGGCGACTTCACCCAAGAGGAGAGGAAGGAGGAGCTCAGAGCCAACATGGCCGCCCCTGTGGGTGCCCCTTCCTGTTCCTATTTCACTTCCTACTTCCCCTCTCTCCCATTGATATCAACAACAGACGTCAATGACAAAACCACATTTCGCTCATTGACGCGGATCCCGATCAAATATTTGTATTTCAACCAGACTAAAGTATGTGAGATTACTTACTTTAATAATCCTGAAGCATCTCCACGGGCGCATTGGGAAAACATAGTGTGTCTGTGGTAGCGATGTCAGATATTATCGGCCTACCGATATTATCGGCCGATATTGGCATAAAAATGTGATATCGGAAAATATCTGTATCGGTAATAATAATAATAATACATTTTTTTTTTTTTTTACATTTATTTAACCTTTATTTACCCAGGCAAGCAAGTAAGAACAAATTATTTTATTTATTGTCAAAGTATGCATAATGTTGTGTTAATTACACAACAAGAGATATGTAATGTTAATTACCTGAAATTATTCAGTTTTGTGGGGGGGGGGGGGGGGGGTGGGGACCCTGCATGTATCGGTATCGGTTGATATCGGTATCGGAAAATAAGAGTTGGACAATATCGGTATATCGGTATCGGTAAAAAAGCCAATATCGAGCATCCCTAGTTCTGTGTTGTTGGTGGTACTGTAGTAATGCTGGTGTTGAGTGGTAGTGTAGTGCCCCATCCCTCTCAGCCCCGCCCCCCATCCCTCTCAGCCCCGCCCCCGTCCCTCTCAGCCCCGCCCCCATCCCTTTCTGCTCCTCCACAGCTCCACAGTGGAGCACAAACCACTAATATTCACACCTCACTCTCAAATGCTTTCCCCCGTTATTTATTCAGGCCTGTTTGAATTCAGTTTCTACTGATCAGCCTCAGGCTGTCTGCAGCCTTTTAGACTCAAGGACGTCTCTTGTTGCCGTCACTCATTTGCATCTTAATTGGGTACAGATCTCTTTGGGGAGTTTTTTTTCCAGGCTATTTACACTCAAAATGACTTCCTCTTCCCCCACCACCTCTCTCTCTCTCTCTCTCTCTCTCTCTCTCTCTCTCTCTCTCTCTCTCTCTCTCTCTCTCTCTCTCTCTCTCTCTCTCTCTCTTTCTCTATTCTGACTTCCTCTCTCTCTCTCTCTCTCTCTCTCTCTCTCTCTCTCTCTCTCTCTCTCTCTCTCTCTCTCTCTCTCTCTCTCTCTCTATCCTTCCCTCACCACGCTTCTAATTAATCACGTATGGTCTAATGAATTTCGTCTACTTTGTCCGTGAGATGAGTGATGACTTTAATTACCGGTAGGGATTTGTACACGTTTTTCTCAACCCCCCCACCGCCATCCCTCCATCATCCCTCCATCATCCCTCCATCATCCCTCCATCATCCCTCCATCATCCCTCCACCCCCCTCTGTCATCCCTCCATCATCCCTCCGTCATCCCTCTGTCATCCCTCCATCATCCCTCCATCATCCCTCCATTATCCCTCCGTCATCCATCCATCATCCCTCTGTCATCCCTCATCATCCCTCTGTCATCCCTCCGTCATCCCTCCATCATCCCTCTGTCCTCCCTCTGTCATCCCTCTGTCATCCCTCCATCATCACTCCATCATCCCTCCGTCATCCCTCTGTCATCCCTCCATCATCCCTCCATCATTCCTCCGTCATCCCTCCATCATCCCTCCATCATCCCTCCATCATTCCTCCATCATCCCTCCGTCATCCCTCCATCATTCCTCCATCATCCCTCCATCATCCCTCCATCATCCCTCCATCATCCCTCCGTCATCCCTCCATCATTCCTCCATCATCCCTCCATCATCCCTCCATCATCCCTCCATCATCCCTCCATCATCCCTCCATCATCCCTCCGTCATCCCTCCATCATCCCTCCATCATCCCTCCATCATCCCTCCATCCCTCCATCATCCCTCCATCATCCCTCCATCATCCCTCCGTCATCCCTCCATCATTCCTCCATCATCCCTCCATCATCCCTCCATCATCCCTCCATCATCCCTCCATCATCCCTCCGTCATCCCTCCATCATCCCTCCATCATCCCTCCATCATCCCTCCATCATCCCTCCATCCCTCCATCATCCCTCCATCATCCCTCCATCATCCCTCCATCATCCCTCCATCATCCCTCATCATCCCTCATCATCCCTCCATCATCCCTCCATCATCCCTCCATCATCCCTCATCATCCCTCATCATCCCTCCATCATCCCTCCATCATCCCTCCATCATCCCTCCATCATCCCTCCATCCCTCCATCATCCCTCCATCATCCCTCCATCATCCCTCCGTCATCCCTCCATCATTCCTCCATCATCCCTCCATCATCCCTCCATCATCCCTCCATCATCCCTCCGTCATCCCTCCATCATCCCTCCATCATCCCTCCATCATCCCTCCATCCCTCCATCATCCCTCCATCATCCCTCCATCATCCCTCCATCATCCCTCCATCATCCCTCATCATCCCTCATCATCCCTCCATCATCCCTCCATCATCCCTCCATCATCCCTCATCATCCCTCATCATCCCTCATCATCCCTCCATCATCCCTCCGTCCCGATCAAGTCAACAAGGCTTGACAAGCAGCCAGACAGCCCTGTGAAATGGGGCAAGGAGCCCTTCCCCTCTGACCCTCTGACCTTCTGACCCTCTGACCCCCTGACCCTCTGACCCTCTGACCCTCTGACCCTCTGACCCTCTGACCCTCTGACCCTCTGACCCTCTGACCCTCTGACCCTGACCCTCTGACCCTCTGACCCTCTGACCCTCTGACCCTCTGACCCTCTGACCCTCTGACCCTGACCCTCTGACCCTCCGACCCTCTGACCCTCTGACCCTCTGACCCTCTGACCCTCTGACCCTCTGACCCTCTGACCCTCTGACCCTCTGACCCTCTGACCTTCTGACACTCTGACCCTCCGACCCTCCGACCTTCTGACCCTCTGACCCTCTGACCTTCTGACCCTCTGACCCTCCGACCTTCTGACCCTCTGACCCTCCGACCCTCTGACCCTCTGACCCTCTGACCCTCTGACCCTCTGACCCTCCGACCTTCTGACCCTCTGACCCTCTGACCCTCTGACCCCCTGACTCTCTGACCCCCTGACCCTCTGACCCTCTGACCCTCTGACCCTCTGACCCTCTGACCCTCTGACCCTCTGACCCTCTGACCCTGACCCTCTGACCCTCTGACCCTCTGACCCTCTGACCCTCTGACCCTCTGACCCTCTGACCCTCTGACCCTCTGACCCTCTGACCTTCTGACACTCTGACCCTCCGACCCTCCGACCTTCTGACCCTCTGACCCTCTGACCTTCTGACCATCTGACCCTCTGACACTCTGACCCTCTGACCCTCTGACCCTCTGACCCTCTGACCCTCTGACCCTCTGACCCTCTGACCCTCTGACCCTCTGACCCTCTGACCCTCCGACCCTCTGACCCTCCGACCCTCTGACCCTCTGACCCTCTGACCCTCTGACCCTCTGACCCTCTGACCTTCTGACCATCTGACCCTCTGACCCCCTGACCCTCTGACCCTCTGACCCTCTGACCTTCTGACACTCTGACCCTCTGACCCTCTGACCCTCTGACCCTCTGACCCTCTGACCCTCTGACCCTCTGACCCTGACCCTCTGACCCTCTGACCCTCTGACCCTCTGACCCTCTGACCCTCTGCCGTAGGCGTGAGTCGCTCCATGAAAGACAAGGTGACCAAGCCCACCGCCATGGCCCAGGGTCGCGTCGCACACATGATCGAGTGGCAGAGCTGGGGCAAACCATCCGCGGGGCCGGAGGGGGGTCCGGGCCGGTCCAACCTGCAGAGGGAGAAGGAGAGGAGGCTGGAGAACGACATGTACAGCGACCTGAGCGACGGCGAGAAGGAGGCTCGCTTCGCTGCAGGTGACAAGCTGAACCAGTTGGGATGTCCGATATTATCGGCCGATATTGGTATTAAAATGTGAAATCGGAAAAAATAGCGGTATCGGTCCTTGTGCATGCCTAGCAATGGTGGAACTCACTGGGCTTGGGAGATGAAATGATACATCATGTTTAAAGCCATATAATTTTAACTGTTTACTATTTTTAAAACATTTTTCTACCCATGATTAACAGTAATAGCATAATCTCAATATATCTCTCAACATATTACTCATATTTATGAATTAAAACCTGTGTTTGTTTGATAGAACGTGTTTTTTCATCGAAAAAACCGGATAAATGTTGTTTTTGACCATATTTCCCATATTTTTTTTTGATAAATAACATTTAGAAATATCTCGACGAATTACCTCTGAATATGAATCAAATAAAATATTAAAGATTCGATGACTAGTTCGGCCAGAAACGGCGTTGAGGCGAAACGTTACTAAGCGCTCAACTTACCCAAAATCTGTTGCGGGCTGTTTCATGTTGTTCTGCGGCAGAAATATTGGACACGCCTCGCTGTTGGGAATAGAACCAGACTTGCTCCGTGCCTGCCACTTCCTCGTTGGCGCGTGCCGGCGATGGGGGGCTTGTATTTCGGCGTATGGCGCTCTGTCGACTGCGCGGCCCGGTTCGTATCTGGTTCTGTCTCAGAAAATCCACTCGCCCCCCCCCCCCCCCCCCCCCCACCACCCCAAACGATGTCTCCGGCGTTTCAATCACTATCAGCCCGGTACAGCATATCTCACCTCCCCTGAATTGTGGCAAAGTTATCTGTGGAGCGATGACGCCACCATGCGTTTTACATCGGTAACAGCACATCCCGGCCTAGACGAGGTCCTTAGCTCGTGGAATATGCAAAGGGTTGGAAGATATATCGAGAATTGAACGAATAAGAGCATATTTAAAAATGGTTAAAAATGCCGTTTTAACATTGGCGCGGACGGAGAGTAGAAAAAGGGACTAAGGGTAAACAAGGCACTAAATCTATAACTATTTTTCTAGAGTGTTTCATGTTATAAGCTTTTCACACAATGAACATATATGTCAAATTAAGATATTTACCCAATTTCATGAAATAATAATAAACACAGACACCGCTGTGCTCACACACACACTCAAAATATTTCAAAAAAGTAGAAAAAGGGACCAGGGGTACACAAGGGTTAAAAAAAAATAAAAAATAAATTATTTTTTACATTTCTATAATCTTTATTTACCCAGGCAAGCAAATAAGAACAAATTCTGATTTTATTTATTGTCAAAAGTATGCATAATGTTGTGTTAATTCCACAACAAGATATATGTAATGTTAATTACCTGAAATTATCCCGTTTTTGGGGGGGGAAACCCTGTATATATCGGTATCGGTTGATATCGGTTGATATCGGTTGATATCGGTTGATATCGGTATCGGAAATTAAGAGTTGGACAATATCTGTATATCGGTATCGGTAAAAAAGCCAATAACGAGCATCCCTACAACCTATTTCTTTGCTCAGGCACTTAAGGTGAGACACCCCAGGTGAATAGTCAAATATACTTTTTTTGTTGATTTTGAGATTTTGTTATATTTTGCTTCCTAAACTAACTTTTATGAAACTAGTGACAATAAAACGTCAATAACACACATTTAGTTGTTTATTTTACTTCATTTTCCTTATTGCATCCATAAATGTGCACATATTAAATGGGGAAGTGCCTCATTTGCATATATAAACATAAATTTCAGAAAACTTGCAATATATTTTTTCTTAGTTTATATGTACAACAAATTGGGAAAGTTTCATAGTGATATCTATTCAAATATGTTTTGCCTATTAGGGGGTACTACACTGTAATACACTGTTTGTAGCCTGTGTGTAGTTCTGTTCAGTTCAATAACATCATTATTATTATTATTCAGTTATCAGGCATGTGTTTAGGTTGTCTATTACTAATGGTTTGATTAGATATTGTGTTTGTAAATATCTGTTTAAAAAAAAAAGGTATGGCATTTTACAATACAGAACTTTGAAGGCGTTTTCCCAAAAATGAGTTTTAAGAGTTTTTCCTCATACTCTGAGCCAGAAATCTCCACCTCAGTAGCACTCACATACACCAAACCTTCCAGTTCTATTCATATCTATGTTCTGAAGGTATTTACAGAAGGGTTTGTTGATATCGCATTCATACCCTGATTTATATCACATTTTATTCCTAAAAACATGGCGAAATATGGAATTTTACCATAAAAATTGACTGAATGGAGTACTTTCTGATTTATGGAGTGATAAATAAAAAGAGATATCCAAAATCCCCTCTGTAATAACCTTTGGCTCTAATATGTCAACAAAATGAAACTATAATTTTGAAAATGGCTTTATCCAATGTTCAGATTTCTGTCCTGGAATTATATGCAAATTAGTGCATATTTAAGTAAATCATGCCTCATTTGCATATTTAAACATACAATTTCAGAAAACTTGTAATACAAAAATATAAGTAATCAACTGGGGAAGTTTCATTGTGATATCTATTAGTTAATTTTTTTACCCTATTCACCTGTAGTGTCTCCCCTTAAATGAAACATCAGGGACATCCTGACACAAATTGTACATTACCTGCACTTTTCTTACCCTGCCTACGTGAGTACACTTCCTATCAAATTCATGTGTCGGTTCTATGCTAATTTGATCTCACTGCACACTTTTTACTTTTTACTGATTCACTGCTCTGTTGTATGTTAAATACCCTGTTGTATGTCCGCTCTATTTCATTATATTTAGCCTATTTTTAAACTTAATCAAACCGCACTCTGTCTATTCTATTTTTATTATTTGTATGACTGAATGAAACCGTAAACAGAGAGGCCTATTGGGATGCTAGATCCTAATGTGAAACACTGTGAGTTACCTCACCTTGCTACCTCTCTATCTTTTTTATGCTCGTTTATGCCTGTATTTTTCCACTGTTGTGAAGCACTTTGAACTGCAACTATTATTATTATTATTATTATTATTATTATTATTATTATTATTATTATTATTATTATTATTATTATTATTATTATTATTATTATTATTATTATTATTATTATTATTATTATTATTATTATTATTATTATTATTATTATTATTATTATTATTATTATTATTATTATTATTATTATTATTATTATTATTATTATTATATCTGAAACAGTCTATTTCTCACGCCGCTCAATATGTCAACCACAGACAGAATAGTGAGCCACAGACAGAATAGTGAGCCACAGACAGAATAGTGAGCTACAGACAGAGGAGTGAGCCACAGACAGAGGAGTGAGCCACAGACAGAATAGTGAGCCACAGACAGAGGAGTGAGCCACAGACAGAGGAGTGAGCCACAGACAGAATAGTGAGCCACAGACAGAATAGTGAGCTACAGACAGAGGAGTGAGCCACAGACAGAGGAGTGAGCCACAGACAGAATAGTGAGCCACAGACAGAATAGTGAGCCACAGACAGAATAGTGAGCCACAGACAGAATAGTGAGCCACAGACAGAATAGTGAGCCACAGACAGAATAGTGAGCCACAGACAGAATAGTGAGCCACAGACAGAATAGTGAGCAACAGACAGAATAGTGAGCGACAGACAGAATAGTGAGCCACAGACAGAATAGTGAGCCACAGACAGAATAGTGAGCCACAGACAGAATAGTGAGCCACAGACAGAATAGTGATCCACAGACAGAGGAGTGAACCACAGACAGAGGAGTGAACCACAGACAGAATAGTGATCCACAGACAGAATAGTGAGCCACAGACAGAATAGTGATCCACAGACAGAATAGTGAGCCACAGACAGAATAGTGAGCCACAGACAGAATAGTGAGCCACAGACAGAATAGTGAGCCACATACAGAATAGTGAACCACAGACAGAATAGTGAACCACAGACAGAATAGTGAGCCACAGACAGAGGAGTGAGCCACAGACAGAATAGTGAGCGACAGACAGAATAGTGAACCACAGACAGAGGAGTGAGCCACAGACAGAATAGTGAGCGACAGACAGAATAGTGAGCCACAGACAGAATAGTGAGCCACAGACAGAATAGTGAGCCACAGACAGAATAGTGAGCCACAGACAGAATAGTGATCCACAGACAGAATAGTGAACCACAGACAGAGGAGTGAACCACAGACAGAATAGTGATCCACAGACAGAATAGTGAGCCACAGACAGAATAGTGATCCACAGACAGAATAGTGAGCCACAGACAGAATAGTGAGCCACAGACAGAATAGTGAGCCACAGACAGAATAGTGAGCCACAGACAGAATAGTGAGCCACAGACAGAATAGTGAACCACAGACAGAATAGTGAGCCACATACAGAATAGTGAACCACAGACAGAGGAGTGAGCCACAGACAGAATAGTGAGCCACAGACAGAATAGTGAGCCACAGACAGAATAGTGAGCCACAGACAGAGGAGTGAGACACAGACAGAATAGTGATCCACAGACAGAATAGTGAGCCACAGACAGAATTGTGAGCCACAGACAGAATAGTGAGCCACAGACAGAATAGTGAGACACAGACAGAGGAGTGAGACACAGACAGAATAGTGAGCCACAGACAGAATAGTGAGCCACAGACAGAGGAGTGAGCCACAGACAGAGGAGTGAGACACAGACAGAATAGTGAGCCACAGACAGAATAGTGAGCCACAGACAGAATAGTGAGCCACAGACAGAGGAGTGAGACACAGACAGAATAGTGAGCCACAGACAGAGGAGTGAGCCACAGACAGAGGAGTGAGACACAGACAGAATAGTGAGCCACAGACAGAATAGTGAGCCACAGACAGAGGAGTGAGCCACAGACAAGATACAAGATACAAGAGTTTTATTTGTCACGGCATACAGGTATACAGTGGTGCAGTACACTGTTAGCTACGGATGAGGCATTGGGTCTTCACAGCGGAGTGAACCATGCCAAAGAATGATGGCTACAGACTGTATAAGAAAATAAATATAATCTACAGTTTTACCAACGATTATGAAGAATATGATCATGTATTTGTTGATCTTTTTAGCTTTTTGAATATGATCTGATTTATTGATTAATTTCTCTCTCTCTCTCTCTCTCTCTCTCTCTCTCTCTCTCTCTCTCTCTCTCTCTCTCTCTCTCTCTCTCTCTCTCTCTCTCTCTCTCTCTCTCTCTCTGTATCTATGTCTCTCTCTGTATCTATGTCTCTCTCTCTGTATCTATCTCTCTCTCCTCTCCTCTCCCCTCTCTCTCTCTCTCTCTCCCCCCCCCCCCCCCCCCCCCCCCCAGGTATCATGCAGCAGTTTGCCATCTCCGAGGCCACTCTGTTTGGCTGGAACTCCCTGGACGGGGACAGTGTGGGCGCCGGGTCCAACCAGGGCAGTGTGGCCCACCTTAGTGAGGTCAACCAAGAGAGTATCACGAGCAGAGGTACTGGACTACAAACATGGCCGCCATCTGGTCTGAATGTCACAACATTCTCAGATGTTTATGTTTATGTTTATTTAGGATCCCCATTAGCTTTTGCACTTGACAAAAGCTATTCTTCCTGGGGTCCGGCACACACAACGATACAACAATATTCAATACATTACATCATTATCAACATCAACATCAATTACATCATCAATTACATCATTATCAACATCAGTTAGGATGATATTGTACACGATATTTATTAGTAAAAAGTATTAAAATAAAATAATTAAAATCAAATAAATAGTGCTTCCTGAGCAGCAGTCACTGCCATCAACATAAATACAATTAACCGTCAATTGGTGTTCACCGCTATGCCATAAGGGTTCAGTGCATGCTCGTTGGTAGAATTTTTTCTTGAAAGTGGTTTTGGATTCTATTTCAGCGAAGTATAGCTTGGCAATGAGTTCCATTCCATGATAGCTCTGTAAGTCACAGAAGATTTTAGTAGATTTGTTCTGGGTTTAGGTGCCATTAGATGGCCTGACGTAGCTTGTCTGGTCATAACGGTCATGATGTTCTTCTCTTATGTAAACTATATGATCATAAAAATACAGCTCCGATAACTCCGACAATAGCTGCATTGTGACGAGCGGTGAGGTGGTCAGTCTTGGTGATCATTGTTTTCCGAGCAGCAGGTTGTTTGGAGCGTGTGTTTGGCGGCTGGTCTGAACATGGTGCCCAGCTCACGGTGGAGCCCCCCCCCCCCCCCCCCCCCCCCCCGGTGTGTTGAGCCGAGCAGAACGACCACGCGGGGCTCAGAGGGAGTCTCTAGGTTAACAACAAGGACTTAGCCCCGCTCTCATTAGCAACACCATTATGGGCTGTGCTGCTCTCTGCTTTATCTAACGCACCCCCACTCTCTCTCTCTCTCTTTCTCTCTCACACACACACACACACACACACACACACACACACACACACACACACACACACAGCGCACCAATTAAATGCTACTTATTATTGAGATTAGCTCTAAAAGGAGGCTTCTGCTTGAATCTGGACTCCCCAGGCTCCACAGTCTGTTTACCATATCATGATAATACCCATCTAGACCGTAATAAGGTCACCATTGCTGATGGATATTGTGTTTGTGTTGTTTTACCGGTGGTGTGTTTGTGTTTGTGTTGTTGTACAGGTGGTGTGTTGTGTTTGTGTTGTTGTACAGGTGGTGTGTTGTGTTTGTGTTGTTTTACAGGTGGTGTGTTGTGTTTGTGTTGTTTTACAGGTGGTCAACATCACCGTCTTCTCCAGAGTCAGACTAGAAGATAGATACCAACATCACCGTCTTCTCCAGAGTCAGACTAGAAGATAGATACCATCATCACCATCTTCTCCAGAGTCAGACTAGAAGATAGATACCAACATCACCGTCTTCTCCAGAGTCAGACTAGAAGATAGATACCAACATCACTGTCTTCTCCAGAGTCAGACTAGAAGATAGATACCAACATCACTGTCTTCTCCAGAGTCAGACTAGAAGATAGATACCAACATCACCATCTTCTCCAGAGTCAGACTACAAGATAGATACCAACATCACTGTCTTCTCCAGAGTCAGACTAGAAGATAGATACCAACATCACCGTCTTCTCCAGAGTCAGACTAGAAGATAGATACCAACATCACCATCTTCTCCAGAGTCAGACTAGAAGATAGATACCAACATCACCGTCTTCTCCAGAGTCAGACTAGAAGATAGATACCAACATCACCATCTTCTCCAGAGTCAGACTAGAAGATAGATACCAACATCACCGTCTTCTCCAGAGTCAGACTAGAAGATAGATACCAACATCACCGTCTTCTCCAGAGTCAGACTAGAAGATAGATACCAACATCACCGTCTTCTCCAGAGTCAGACTAGAAGATAGATACCAACATCACCGTCTTCTCCAGAGTCAGACTAGAAGATAGATACCAACATCACCGTCTTCTCCAGAGTCAGACTAGAAGATAGATACCAACATCACCATCTTCTCCAGAGTCAGACTAGAAGATAGATACCAACATCACCGTCTTCTCCAGAGTCAGACTAGAAGATAGATACCAACATCACCGTCTTCTCCAGAGTCAGACTAGAAGATAGATAGATAGATACAGCGGCACGGTGGTGTAGTGGTTAACACTGTCGCCTCACAGCAAGAAGGTCCAGGGTTCGAATCCCGCTTGGGGACCAGGTTTCCATGATGCCAGTTACCCAGGTGGGGTATCTCCCAGGCCTTTCTGTGTGGAGTTTGCATGTTCTCCCCGTGCTCGCAAGGGTTTCCCCCCCCGATAAGATAAACCCAATGGAAAAACATGCACAACAACAAGATTGCTAACGCTGTGGCGTCCTTGACGAAGACGGACAGGAGCACTTGGATTGGTCCCCTGGCGTGGCTCACGTGGCGCCTGTCTGCTCCCGGCTGCCCTTGGGGGGGAAGGACGACGGGATGGGTTAATCGCAGATACGCATTGTATGCATGGTTCGCATGTGTGCCAAATGGTGACCTCGGAGCAGGTCCTAAATTATTATTATTATTATTATTATACAGGTAGTCTTCTACTATCTATCTTCTTGTCTGACTCTGTAGAAGACGGTTTCCCATAATGTTGCCACGTTCCTTCAACTTGTTGTATCGTGTTGTTTACCTTCTCTCTAAATCCTCCCTTTTCATCCCTCTTTCCACTCCGCTCCCCCCGCCTCCTCTTCCTCCACACCCTCCTCTCTCCTGTCCCTCCTCCTCCATCCCCTTCTCTCTCCTGTCCCTCCTCCTCCATCCCCTTCTCTCTCCTGTCCCCCTCCTCTCTCCTGTCCCTCCTTCTCTCCTGTCCCTCCCCCTCCCTCCCCTCCTCTCTCCTGTCCCTCCCCCTCCACCCCCTCCTCTCTCCTGTCCCTCCTTCTCTCTCCTATCCCTCCCCCCTCCTCTCTCCTGTCCCCCCTCCTCCTCTTCCTCCACCCCCTCCTATCTCCTGCCCCCCTCCTCCTCTTCCTCCACCCCTCCTATCTCCTGTCCCTCCTCCTCCTCCTCCTCCCTCCTCCACCCCTCCCCCCTCCTCCTCTTCCTCCACCCCCTCCTATCTCCTGTCCCTCCTCCTCCTCCTCCCTCCTCCACCCCCTCCTCTCTCCTCTCTCTCCTCCTCCTCCTCCATCCCTCCTCCCCCTCGCCCTCCTCCTCCTCTCTCCCCTCCTCCTCCTCCCCCCACCCTCCTTCTCTTCCTCCTCCTCCTCTATTCTGTCCCCCCTCGTCCTCCTCCTCCATCTCCTCCTCCTCCTCCCCCTCCCCCTCCTCCTCCCTCCTCCACCCCTCCCCCCTCCTCCTCCTCTCTCCTGTCCCCCTTCCTCCTCCTCCTCCTCCTCCTCCTCCTCCTCTTCCTCCATTTCCTCCTCCCCCTCCCCCCTCCTCCCCCCTCCTCCACCCCTCCCTCCTCATCCTCCTCCTCCTCCTCCTCCTCCTCCTCCTCCTCCTCCTCCATTCCCTCCTCCTCCCCCTCCCCCCCCTCCTCCCCCCTCCTCCTGAAACAGACCCGATCCTCCACCACTCCGCAGCAGACGTGTGGCCCCCTCCCCACACCTACGTATCACAGGGCCTGTACTGCCTGTCGTCGTCTGACGCCTGGGAGCCCCTCACCAGCCAGCCAATCAGCAGCCAGCCCTCAGGCCTGGCGTCTCCAGCCACAGGCTCCTACATCATGGCAGCAGGTGGGCTTCAAGATACCAGAAGATACATATGAGAAAGATAAACTGTATCAGCCCTGCCCCCATCCCTTTCAGCCCCGCCCCCATCCCTCTCAGCCCCGCCCCGCTTCAAGATACCAGAAGATACATATGAGAAAGATAAACTGTATCAATTATAATTAAAATGTTAAAAATAATGATGAGGGTCTGTATGCCCCATTTATTGTATACGTTACAATAAATAGCAGTGATGAATCTGAGGGCAGAGTGACAGACAGAGTCCAAGGATTTAAGGGTTGAGGCCGCAACTACACGGTTGACTACATAGATTTAGTTTTATTAACATTAAGAACCAATTCAAGTTTAATAAGAGCTTCCTGGAGGGTAATAAATGGCCAATTGCACAGAGTCAGCAATACAATACACAACAGTATCATCTTCATGCAGATGGTCTTGACAACCATTCAGCGAAGACACAATAGTATTAATATAACTTGTAACTGAGGGGTACAATTCCCTGACTGTATTGTTAGATATGATACTTACTACCACTACCTCTTGTACTTTAGACTCTGGCCACCCAGTACTAGGTATGAATAATTATGATAAACACTCCCACCTGATGAAACGGATCCAACACAAATGTACCAAGTCGAAAGTCTGCGTTTATTAATAATACATAGCAAAAGGTATGTACAACGATCACTTAATTACATTTATGATTTGAAATAGTATGCACTTTTATGGCAAATGAGTATTCGTAGGTAGATCAATATCGAATGTCCAATCTCTGATTGCGCAGGAAGCAAATATACAACCTGGAATATTTAGGGAACAATAGCAATGATACTTGAATGATTATATAGCTGGATACACTAGGGGAAGGTTCCGACTGCTTGTAGGACAGCTGGAGGGGGGGGGGGGGTAGAGTCTGGCTGTATCCCGTCTGGCCGAGGGTATCCTGGGAGAGCCCACAGTCGTGCGACCCGGTGCCCAGCGATCCTCGATCCACAGATGAAAGCAGTTGGACTCTCTGTGGCCGGCGTCCTCCGGTCCACGATGGAGAGACGTGAGGCGACCTCGTCGTGTAGAGCGTCTTCTCACCTGTCGTCCTCTCCGGGGGGGGTATTTCCAACACACCGCAGTGTTGGCCTTTATCCATAGAATAATCAAAGTACTCAAAGCATAATCCAAGCCGGGGAAGGCTAGCCGTCGTCGGTAGAATAATCCAATATACAGGTCCACTCGCTCTTTGGCCTGGAGCTCCTCGGGTGCAGCTTCACGTGGGGTCAACCACCCTGGATAAGCGTCCAGCTGATGCCCGAAACGATGGGGGTGCTGATTACTATAGAACTCTTACCGCACGAGGCACTATATATGAATAGACTATTATTAGCTTAATAGAATACGTCCAACTCGACGATATAGTGCCAAATATGACTATTCAAATATTAATATACACGATGTCTCAATGCCGATACTGGGCCGAATTGGCCTTACTGCCCACACGTGGTTCGCGGGGAGGCTTTTGCGTCTGTCACTCTGTTGGAGGGTAATGAACTGGACTAAAAAGAAAGCTCTACTTTAATAGCGCAGTATATATACGCACTATGAACAAATAGTACCATTAGTGGTGCGGTAGACATATTCCTACGCGGAACTAGGACTTGTCCATACATGTTGAGCGGTACGATTGAACCTGGTCTGAGGGGTATGGCGACCTGGCACCAAGGTCTCGTCCAATGGTAGAATGGAGACTATTATGGGATGTTCAGTAGACTAGAAGGGATATTCAATGCATATTGTACAAGGAATATACAAGGGATATCAGGGGATATACAAATACAATTAAATATATATATATAAATAAATATATATATTCGGTTTAATCTGATCCTTCAGAACAGCCGCCCCCTAATTGGTCCCAACCCAATTAGTTAAGCAGAGACAGATTAACCGCACTGTCTACCACTCAAGGGTTCGCTGTAAGGGTCAGTCAACTCACAAAGTCATAGGGTCATGGTCATCATCGATTGGGTCTGGGAGTCGGGGCAGTTCTATGAGCCTCGCCACAGGACGGGTGTAAATGCGCCCCTGGACGAGTACTTCAGCTGCTCGGACCTTGCCATCGGCACCGGTGATCACCCTGCTTACGCGGCCAGCCGGCCACATAGCTCTGGGTAGTGACTGGTCAATAATCATGACGACTGTTCCTTCCGTCAAATTGTCTCTCTCTTTTACCCACTTCTGGCGGGTCTGTAGAGACGGTAGGTAGTGCAGTAGGAAACTGCTCCAAAACTTGTCGGCTAATACTTGGCTGTACCTCCACATTCGTCGGCCGTTCGCTTCTTCAGGCCGGTACATTGTCTGGGGTAACGCGGGATCTAGCCGCCCCATCAGGAGGGTGTTGGGGGTGACTGGGTCGACATCTGCTACATCACTGGAGACGTAACCGAGGGGCTTTGAGTTCAATACTCCCTCAATCTCCGTGAGGACTGTCATTAGGACTTCTTCCGCCACAGTCTGGGCCCCAAGTACTGCGTACAGGGCTGTCTTTATAGAACGTACTTCTCGTTCCCAAGTTCCACCGAAGTGGGGTGCGTTTGGGGGGTTGAATTGGAAGTCAATCTGGGCTGGAGCGAGGTGGGTCTTAAGTTCTGGGCCTATAGCTTGGAAGCTCTCCCTCAGCTCTCTTTCTCCGCCTTTGAAGTTTGTCCCGTGATCGGACAATAATGTAGACGGTTTTCCTTTCCATGATGTGAATCTTCGGAAGGCCATAAGGAATGAGTCTGCGCTCATGGTCGGAAGGAGCTCGATATGTATCGCTCTGGTGGTCATGCATTTGAATACAATACCCCACCGCTTCTCTGTGCCTCTTCCTTTCTTTATGTGCAGCGGGCCAAAACAGTCCATGCCTGTTGAGTGGAATGGCTTGTCGCCGAGTCGGAGGCGACATGGAGGTAGGTCAGCCATCCGTGGTATGCTGGGCTGCGCGCGCCACTTTCGGCAGTCTAGACAGGTTCGCTGGAAGCGTCGCACCGCCTCTCTTCCTTGCAGTATCCAGTAACGACGTCTGATTTCCGCGAAGACTCTCTCTGCTCCTGCGTGGTGTACATCCTCGTCGTATTTCTTTATAATCAGCTCTGTGACCTTGTGTCGGCTGTTCAATACGATCGGGTACTTAATGTCATCCGGTAAATTGGGGGTTCTCCGCAGGCGACCACCCACTCTGATGAGGGTATGTGTGTCACTCTCGGGGGCCAGATGAATCAATCTGCTGTCTGATGGGACGGGCTTTCCTCCCTGTAGACAGCCTAGTTCATCGGGGAACGAGTCTCTCTGGGCTCGTTGCAGTAGAAGCAGTTCTGCTTCCTCGTAGTCAGTTGCTGACATATCAGCGGGGGACTTAATCTCTGGGTGGTGCCGCAGGAATGTCCGTTGCTGCGCACTCTCTATGGTAATGCAATCGTCTATGTTGGGGTCTGCGGAGACAACAGTGCTCAATCCACAGAACATGGGTTTCTTATTCTCAGCCTCCTCGTCACTTGCTTCCCTCGGGGTGGGCGTGGGCCAATCTCCTTCCGGGAGCTTGAGGAATGCTGGTCCGTCACTGTAGATGTTATGACGGGTTAAGTCATCTAGGGACATTCCCCGGGTGATGACGTCAGCTGGGTTGTGTTTTGTATCAACATAGCGCCAGTTTGCTTCTCCGGTTAACTCTCCGGTTAACTCTTGAATCTCAGTGACTCTGACTCCCACGAAGACTTTGTATTTGCATGAATCCGATTTGATCCAGGCGAGTACTGTCGTGGAATCTGACCACAGGATTGTTCTATGCACCGGAATGGTGAGCTCACGTTGGATGAGCGTGGCTAGATGCGCTCCTGCGAGGGCTGCGCAGAGCTCTAGACGTGGGATAGACTGTTGCTTGCGTGGGGCTATTCTCGAGCGGGCGAGGATGAATGCTGTGTAGATCTCTCCCCCCTCTTCTTGGGCCCGCAAGTAGGCTACTGATCCGTAGGCGACCTCGGAGGCGTCACTGAAGACGTGTAAATCCATTTTACATGTCTCTGGCCTCACCGTGGGTGGGAAGTAGCTTCGGCGTATATTAACGCCTGGGAGTGAGTGGAGTTCCATCTCCCACTCTCTCCAGGTGGATGCAAGGTGTGCGGGAATGGGGTCGTCCCAGCCCTGGTCCTTGTCCCACAATGCTCGTACAATCATCTTTGCCCTGGTGGTGTACGGTAGTATACATCCTAACGGGTCATATTGTCGGGCGAGTGTTCTGTACACACTCCGTCTGGTGGTCGGTATTGCCATCGACCTTCCCTGCTCCGTGGTCAGGGGTTTGTGTCTATAGTGGAGCGAATCTGTTTTGAAGCGCCACACTAGTCCTAGTGTCATCTCTTGGGCTTCTCCTGGGATTGTGGCCATCCAGGTCTCGCTGCTCGCTGCCTTGTCCGCGGAGGAGAGGCTGCGCAGTACGTGCGGATCGCTGCTGGCCCACTGCCTGAGATCAAAGCCGCCTTTGATCAGAGAGGCGCGGAGTTTAAGTAGGAGAGCCTCGGCTTCTTCCTGGGTCGAAACGCTTTGTAGACAGTTATCTACGTAGAAGCTGTTCTTCACACTGTGTCGGACCTCTTCGTCCGCTGCTGGGTCCTCTGCGACATGTCTCTGTAGTGCAAATGTAGCACAGCATGGGCTGCATGTAGTTCCGAAAGGGAGGACTTCCCATTGGTAGATGGCTGGGTGCTCATCTCCTGGCCTCTCTCTCCATAGGAACCGCAACAGGGGCTTGTCCTCCTCTACTAATCTCACCTGCAGGAACATCCCTTTGATATCCCCGCTGATAGCCACCTTGTCCTGGCGGAAGCGGAGTAGTACGCCTAGTAGGGAGGGGCCGAGTGTAGGACCGGGCAATAGTTCTTTATTCAGATTTTGGGATCCGATCTGGTAGCTGCAGTTAAACACGATGCGGTCTTTGCCGTTGTGATGAACCTTGTGGTGGGGCACGTACCACGATTCAGTCGTCTGGTCGGCCTCTTTAATGTCAATCTTTGTGACGTGTCCCGCTGTGATGAGCTTCTCAATCTCAGCGCGGTATACACTTTCTTGGGCGGGGTCCTTGGCTAAGCGCCGCTCTGTGTTTAGTAGGTACCGCTCTGTGGCGTCTTTCTTTGCGTGAAAGGTAGGCATCCCTTCCCGCCGCAGGAGTGGCGTGGCGTATCTCAACACGCCGCTGACTGGGACTCTCTTTGTTCCCGTCTCGAGGAGGTTAATGGCGTAGATGTCGTCTTTAGAGCGAATGTCTTTCTTTTCGTTCTTAAAGGGCATTTGTTCTAAGGTCCATAGCCTCTCTACATGCTGCAGGAGTGCGGTGTCTCCCTCTGTGACTCGGGAGTGGAGACAGCTAGTGGCTGTGGTTCGGTTGAGAGATTTGGCGAGTGGGCCTTGGAGAGTCCATCCTAGGCGGGTCTCGACTGCTGCAGGACAGCCTCTGGGTCCGGTATGAACCCGGTCTATCGGGACAATGAGGTCTGCATGGTCGGAGCCTATCAACAGTGTCGGGGTAGCACCGTCTATGAGTGGGATCGGTAGCTTGCGTAGATGTACATATTTCTCCATCAGCTTGGCTACGGGGTATGTGTACCGCGACAGTCCTATTTCTTGGCTGGTGAAAGCGTCTGTAATCCTGTACCGTCGCTCGGGCTGGCCGCTTGCTGCGATAGAGAATGAGACATTCTCGCCCTTTATCGTTTTCAAATCTCTTCTTATTGTCCGAATTGTCATTTGGTTTTCGCTCCCCCTCTCTGACCCGTCATCAAGGACGGCGTAAGTGTCCATGACTTTATTCTGGTAGCTCAATGTCACACGGACTACCTTTAAGAGCACTCTGGCTCCGCTGCTGCTGGCGGGGTCGATGTACATGACGCTTGCTTTGCTGCTTGATGGTGCGGGTGGAGGCCGCCGTCTGTTACTGTCGTGGAGTATGTCCAGATGGGCTCCATCGCACCGACTGCACTTTTTCTTTAAGCGGCATTCGGCTGCCATGTGTGATCGCGCACAGCGAAAACAGCGTCTGTTGGACTTTATCCATTGACTCGCTTCCTCCGCATTCATCTTGGGGAATGAGTCACATTGTGACAGCCAGTGTTCTTTCTCACAGTAGGGGCACACTATCTTCCACTTCTCCTTTCTTGAGGGGGTACTGTGGCTCCTACTGCTTGGCACTGACTCCGATTGGTGCATGACAGTCACCGATCTTCTTCCATCATTTAGTCTCCTGGTTCCTTCTCTGGAGCCAGGGGTGCTCCGTCCGAATGTATCTAGCCGTAAGCTGCTGACTTCTCTCGCCAGGAAGTCGGCTAGATCGAGGAGGTTCGGTTCGGGGCCATTAGGGTCTCGGTGGTCTCTCTGCCGCCTAAAGCGCTCCTGTCGGGCGGGCGGTAGCTTCTCCAAGATCCTCTCTACATTTGAGTTGGCGTATAGTTCATGCCTACCCTTTTCCCTCTGCGCTCCCAGCATCCCTACCAGGGACTGCACTCTGATGGACAGGTCGTCCAGTGCTCGATTGTCTGTTGCTGGGGGTAGGCGGTCGATGTGCCTGATCTCCTGGATCACGTAATCCTATATATGTCCATATCTCTGGTCCAACGCTACCAGCGCTGCGGTGTATGGGGTCGTGGAAGTGGCGTAGGCGAGCGCTATGTTGTGCGCGCGGGGTACCTTTAAATGCTTCAGTAGTATCGCGTATTTATGGCGTTCATCAATGACATCCACCAACATTGTCTCCAGACACATGCGGAGCTCCGTATACTGGGCCCGGTTCTCCTGGGTGAAGTCTGGTACCATAGGTGTGCCAATGTATGACGCGGATTGTTGATACATCGGCGAGCGTTGGGGGAGAGGCCTCCTAGGCGAGTCTCCTCCTGCTCCTTGGCGTGGGCTGGTACCGGCTGTGTACCATGGCCCGCTGGTCCAGGTGCTGTTCCTCGGTGCGGGTCGTGCGTCGTGCTCACCCGTGAATAGCGTCGGGGGTCTGTAGCGCAGCTCCGCGGGGGTATAGCCTGGGCTGTACTGGACCTCCTGGTCCGGTAGAGTACTGTGCTGTCGTCGGGCGTGGTTCTCCTCCTCTTCCTCTTCGTCTTCCGTTAGGTCATCCAGGGCTTGTAGTCTCTGATTTAGCCTCTCCGCAGTGTATGCTGCTCCTTCCCGGTGGCTGGGTCTCGCTTGGACCGGTTGGGGAAGGGGGTCTGCGGGGGGTATAAACCTCGTCTGTTGGTCAAGTTCAGGGTCGCTTACTCGGCTAGGGGATGCCGCCCTGGAGTGATGTCTAGACGAGTTCCTGGAGCCTCTGGTGGAGGGAGGGGGTGTTGTCCTTCTGATCAGCTGTTCTATTAGTTGCGCTTGTGCTCTGTCGCGCTCGGCTTCGCGCTTGGTGAGATCCGATTCTCTCTGGGCACCGGTGGCGGCGCGCTGGGCGTCGGCCCGGTCTCTTGCCATATTCTCTTCCATCTGAATGCGTCTTATTTCCAGGCGTATGTGCTCTTCTTCGCTCCGTTGCTGTATCTGCAATCGATCGCGTTCACCCTGGAGTCTATCGCGTTCAGTAGAGGCTTTCAGGCTGACGAGGAATGCCTGCTGTAGTGTCCTCTCTGCCTCGCTGGGAGAAGACGGTTGTATAGGGGAGCCGTCCCTTGGGGTACTCCGTGCGGAGTCTTGGAGCTCTATCTCCACGGTGCTCTCCTCATCTTCTTCCGTGCCGAGTTCTCTCTCGGTAGTGTTGTCTTCCTCCCGGGACTCGTCGGGGACTACTTCTTCGGTATTGGCGGGGTGTAAAGTCATGTCTGGTTCCCCCTGGTCCCCACCGTGAGCTGGGTCAGTTACGTTAGAACCCATAGGGGCCTCTATGGTCGGGGTAGCCTGGTCGTTAGGGTTAGACATAATTTTACTTTCTAGTTTTACCGCGTTTACTGTTGGTAGAAGACTAGGTTGTTGACTGACAGCGTAAGCCGCTAGGTACTGAGGGAGCTGTCGTTTGCGCCGCGGGCGTTGTTGGTTAGGAGGATCGTTTCGTGGAGTGTTCATCATAGGCCATTTTAATATTAATAACACTATATTAATATTACACTGATTACCATCCGGCTCGAAGGACCAATTGTAACTGAGGGGTACAATTCCCTGACTGTATTGTTAGATATGATACTTACTACCACTACCTCTTGTACTTTAGACTCTGGCCACCCAGTACTAGGTATGAATAATTATGATAAACACTCCCACCTGATGAAACGGATCCAACACAAATGTACCAAGTCGAAAGTCTGCGTTTATTAATAATACATAGCAAAAGGTATGTACAACGATCACTTAATTACATTTATGATTTGAAATAGTATGCACTTTTATGGCAAATGAGTATTCGTAGGTAGATCAATATCGAATGTCCAATCTCTGATTGCGCAGGAAGCAAATATACAACCTGGAATATTTAGGGAACAATAGCAATGATACTTGAATGATTATATAGCTGGATACACTAGGGGAAGGTTCCGACTGCTTGTAGGACAGCTGGAGGGGGGGGGGGGTAGAGTCTGGCTGTATCCCGTCTGGCCGAGGGTATCCTGGGAGAGCCCACAGTCGTGCGACCCGGTGCCCAGCGATCCTCGATCCACAGATGAAAGCAGTTGGACTCTCTGTGGCCGGCGTCCTCCGGTCCACGATGGAGAGACGTGAGGCGACCTCGTCGTGTAGAGCGTCTTCTCACCTGTCGTCCTCTCCGGGGGGGGTATTTCCAACACACCGCAGTGTTGGCCTTTATCCATAGAATAATCAAAGTACTCAAAGCATAATCCAAGCCGGGGAAGGCTAGCCGTCGTCGGTAGAATAATCCAATATACAGGTCCACTCGCTCTTTGGCCTGGAGCTCCTCGGGTGCAGCTTCACGTGGGGTCAACCACCCTGGATAAGCGTCCAGCTGATGCCCGAAACGATGGGGGTGCTGATTACTATAGAACTCTTACCGCACGAGGCACTATATATGAATAGACTATTATTAGCTTAATAGAATACGTCCAACTCGACGATATAGTGCCAAATATGACTATTCAAATATTAATATACACGATGTCTCAATGCCGATACTGGGCCGAATTGGCCTTACTGCCCACACGTGGTTCGCGGGGAGGCTTTTGCGTCTGTCACTCTGTTGGAGGGTAATGAACTGGACTAAAAAGAAAGCTCTACTTTAATAGCGCAGTATATATACGCACTATGAACAAATAGTACCATTAGTGGTGCGGTAGACATATTCCTACGCGGAACTAGGACTTGTCCATACATGTTGAGCGGTACGATTGAACCTGGTCTGAGGGGTATGGCGACCTGGCACCAAGGTCTCGTCCAATGGTAGAATGGAGACTATTATGGGATGTTCAGTAGACTAGAAGGGATATTCAATGCATATTGTACAAGGAATATACAAGGGATATCAGGGGATATACAAATACAATTAAATATATATATATAAATAAATATATATATTCGGTTTAATCTGATCCTTCAGAACATAACTAGTATTATCCCCAAATCTGCAAAAGCTGACCCTAGAGTCCCACTAAATTACAGAGGTATTAGTTTGATCAGTACAGTTTATAAATTATACTCAAGTGTTCTTAATAATAGATTAAATAAATACTTAGAATATAATGAAATGTTGGTGGATGAGCAGAATGGGTTTAGGGCTAAGAGAGCTTGTATTGATCATGTTTTTGTTTTATCATCGGTGGTGAGAGCCAGATTGGACGAGGGCAAGAATACATTTGTTTGTTTTGTTGACTTTAAAAAAGCCTTTGACTGGATTAATAGAGAGCTTTTGGACTATAAATTAATCTGTTCTGGTATTGATGGTCTATTTTATAAGGCTATCAAAAGCCTGTATAAGGCGACCCATCTGCCTGTCTGCAGCTGAATGATGTTAGGACCGGCTGGTTCCCCACCCCATTCGGTGTAAAACAGGGAGATGTGCTTTCTCCTACTTTATTCGCCCTTTATGTTAATGACCTGGCACAAGAAATCAAGCAAGCCAATCTTGGTATTCCAATAGATAATATAATCCTAAGTATTTTATTGTACGCTGATGATATTGTTTTGTTTGCAGAAAATGAAGCAAATTTACAAAACATGTTGAATATTATGAGTTCTTGGTGCATGAAATGGAGACTTGCAATTAACAGTGAAAAAACACAGATTATGCACTTTAGGAAAAAACACGAACAGCAGAGTAGTCATAAGTTTCAATTTGGACCAACGCCCCTGATTTACACACATTCTTATAAATATCTTGGTTTCACCTTTAATGAGTACATGTGCTTCATAGAAGGAAGGAAAATAATGTCTGAGGCCCCGTTTAGACGAGCGTTTTGTGAACAGAAACCGCAAAAGTCAACTTGCGGTTTCACTTTTAATTTTACGTTTAGACAAGCGTTTTGGGATGGAATTCTGCGTGCAGACGACGCTGTAACGACTCGAGACGACGGAGCCCCACTGTCACACGATTGGCGCATATGTCACATGACGTGCTGTGAAGACCCGCCCTACTCTGCCTCTGATTTGCAGACTGTGGATGGGGAATGTGATTGCACCAAAGCAGAGTCACTCACAGACAGTGGGTCCACTCACGCCGCGGGACAGATTCTTGTGTATTTAACCCTTTCACTGCCACACGACAGCCGGTTGTGTGATAGTAAAGGGTTAACCTTCTGTCGTGTGGCAGTGAAAGGGTTAAAAGTACTGCCAATGTAGCCTTCAGGTGATCTCCGTTGATATAAGTCAGACATACTTGCTTTGTTTACGTCTCGGCTACTGGCGCATACCTGCTACCTGTGACGTAAGCAGTACGCGCGACCAGAGCCGTGACAACCCTTTCGTCATCGTTTTATCAGATTTATACGTTTTAACAGTTTAGACGAGAGCGCAAAGCTTTTGCGTTTCTAGGAATTCCACCCTGGAAGGTAGTCTCACTTTTTTGCGGTTTCACCCCGTAAAAACGCCGTTTCCGTATAAACGAAAGGCACATCCGAAAAAATATTTTTGCGGATTCACCTGCTAGCGTTTCCGTCTAAACGGGGCCTGAGTCAGCAGGAAGGGCGCTAGGGGGCGTGTTGAGTAAAATGAAAGTGTGCACTGACCTTGGGTTTTCAACATTTACACAATTATTTGATTCAATGGTGGGTTCTGTTTTGTTTTATGCTGCTGGAGTATGGGGTTTTGATGATGCACCTGAATGTAATGAGATCCAGAACCGGGCCATAAGATACTTTTTAGGAGTCCATAAATACACACCAAAAGGGGCTATAGAAGGGGACATGGGGTGGGATTCTTGCTTGGTCAAGCAAAAAGGTGAAATGGTGAGGTTATGGAACCGCCTGGTCCAGCTGCCAAATGGCAGGGTGACTAAAAAGATGTTTAATTGGGACAGAGCACACGGTCATCCCTGGTCAAGAGAGATGTCTATGATTTTTTCTTCTACTGACTTGAGTATGATTTTTATGAACAATTTGCAGTGTAAGGTTCACATAATTAAAACAAAATTATCAACAATCCATCAGGATAAGTGGAAGGTGGAGATTTTGAAAAAACCTAAACTTAGAAAATATATTGCAATTAAAAATGAGTATTTTACTGAACCTTATGTAATGTTAAACTTAAAGAGAAGACGGAGGTCTCTGTGTGCCCAGTTGAGGTCTGGCACCCTGCCATTGACTGTGGAAGTGGGTAGATTCCAGGGTAAACCTGAGGAGGAGCGGTTGTGTGTTCTGTGTGATCTGGGAGTGGTGGAGGATGAATATCATTTTGTTTTTTATTGCCCTTTGTACACCACTTTGAGGAGGGCTTTATTTGAAAAAATTCAAATTGTAAACCCAGATTTGTTTTGGCAGTCTGAGAGTTGTATGTTGAGTTGTTTTTTTGTGGAGGACATCTTCGGTTTTGCAGGATTTTTGGAGAAGGCATGGCACCTGAGACAAAACACACTGTATCCTACATAATTGTATTTGAATTCACCTTGTTTTTCTGTTTATTTACATTGAGTACAGCTTGTGTTATATTACGTTTTATTGTATTTTCTTGTATTTTTTTATGGCCATCTTGGTCTATGTCATTTGTTAAGTAATTGGTAAAGTATATTATTATATACTTATTGTTATGTGTCTTGTAAGCCCATATGGGCTGGGCATACATCTGTATGTAAGACACGAAAATAAAAAATATCAAATCAAAATCAAATCAAAGTAGAGGGGACAGGACCAGAATTGAACCCTGTGGCACACGTTTAGTTATTGATCAAAATTCAGATTTGGCATAACCCGACTTTATCCCTGAAAGATAATCTTGGAACCGGTCACATGCATTTCTATCCAAACCAATAGTAGGATAAAGTAGGTAAGAGTAAAATGGTGATCGACTGTATCAAAAGCTTTTGACAGATCAATAAAGAGGGCAGCACAGAATTTTGTCTTGCTGATCATGTGCTATGGTTGGCTCTTAATCTAGATTGGTGTGGGTAATTAAAGGAGCAGCCAGTTTTAGAAAAAAAACTATCCAGATTACCCTCACAGTAGAGGTCCTGGGATCTATGGCTTGGAGATCTAGTACAATATAAACATTAACAGGAAATTATCCGATATATTGTCTATATCAAACAGGTATATCGCTTTATATCACACTATATATTATTAATATTACTGATCACTAAGAGTTGATTATTAACATTACTATGATCACTAACAGTTGATTATTATTAACATTACTATGATCACTGAGAGCAGTATTAACATCGTGGTTCTGGTCCAGGAGGCAGCAGCAGCGGGCCCGGGGGGACTCCGGCGGAGGGCTTTGAGGGCACGGTCGGGGGGTACCTCCAGCAGCACCAGAACCAGCTCACCATCCAGCACCAGAACCAGATCCAGCACCTGCAGCAGCTCCAACACTATCAGCAGCTACTGCAGTACCAGCAACAGGTGGGGCAATGGGTGGATTCCCTTTCACTTTGGCGACCCCTAGTGGCTCGGGTGTGCATATTCTGTAATACAATATGTATATCGAGTTAAAGCCCCATTTGTTGCCTGTGGATAGCCCTTTCAGGTGACAAAATCCATTGGGCGGTTCTCGAGTTACATGCCGGTATTTGAGGCCTGTGCAAAGTACACGGTATTGTGCAAAATACCACTCCCGACTCAGGCTGCAGTAGTTCCGTCAATCTAGATCCGATCTCGAAAATGATTGTGGATCGTTGTAGCCAATGAGTGTGGCTTTCCAATGATACCCCACATGGGGATCTAAATAAAAAAACAAAACAAAAAACTAAAACATGAAAACTGGAAGAGAAAAACAGCCGAATGAATTGAAGTCTATGAGAAAACTGAGTTTTTCTTTGTACACAGTTTACCAAAATCACTCCTAATCACTCATTTCTGAATGGATCTTTATGAAATTTGGATATGTACTACATAAGGCTTCAGGCTATGGTTCCGTCTTCCATTTGTAAGCCATACCACCTTCTGTGGAAATACTACCTCTGGACTACTAACTACTACAGAAAAACTTGAGTAACACATTTTTCTACAACTTAAGTTCAGACCTATGTTACTCTATTACGTTAGAGCTAAAAGTGATTTCTTTTTCTGGAATCAGAAACTTCAGAATGTCATCTTTCAAAAGAGACGAGGTTCATGCATGTGCTATAAGTATAAAGTATGTTGTTTTGGTTTGCAAAAAAAGTATGCAGTCCTCAAGTTAAAGTAAAAAAATTGCCACTTTTCTGCCCCTTTGAATGCTTACCTGGAGGAACACAAATAGCTGTTGTGGAATAATTCTGAGACCAAGGAAGATTATTGTCACGATATTTAGCTAGCTTAAATTTTTTTTTATGTATGTAGACTTTATAATTATATTATATCATTTATATTGGCCACATTTTTATACTGGCAAATACAGCAACAAATGCGACAGGAAGTCATTAGTAGTTGTATGTGATTGTGTTGGTGCAGTATGTACAGGGCTCACATCGTTAAGTGACTGATTGATTGATTGAAAAGTTTATTAACAGATTGCAGAATGGGTACAGTACAGTACAGCTCAATACATACAATTGTTAAGGGGATGCAGACCAGAGAAAGACTTTCGTCTTGTTTACATCAGGGTCCCCCATTTTCAATTCATCATAACATATATGACATACATGACATACAGATAGACAGTACTGCTACATCTATACATTTATGACATATCAGATTTGCAAATACAGTACTGTTTGTGATACAAAAGTGTCCAGAAAAGGGGTGTATATACATTTGGCATAGAAACTGTACATTGGAGGAGGTTGGTTGGGTGGGGTGGGGTTGGGTGGGTTGGGTGAGGGCTGTACATTGGAGGTGGGGGGGGGGGGTTGCGAAGGGGACACACACACATTTTACACTGTACATTGGAATATTGACAAAGCCTTACTTGGTCATTTACTGTACAACTAGGTTAGGACATTTGTAGGGGCCAGTTTCGAATTGCAGTCTCACGTAGGTGTTTTTTGAGAGTGTTTTTGAAGGTGGGTAGTGATTCACATTCCTTTACAGCTTTAGGCAGGGCGTTCCACATTGATGTGGCATAATTGCGAAACGTGTTTAGTCCCTTGTTTGAGCCGAATCTGGGTTTTACATGATTTGTGGAGCTCCCTCTGGTGTTGTGATCGTGGTATTCACTGACCTTTGGGAAGTATTTTGACATGTACATGGGTACCTTGGTCGCGTAGTGTATCTTGTAGACCAGGCCCATTGCAAGTTGCTGTACTCTGTCGTCTACTCTAAGCCATCCTAGGTTGTCAAAGTGGGCAGGGGTGAGGTGGGTTCTAGGAGTCAGGTCAAGTAGTAGTCTGACTAGCTTGTTTTGAGATGTTTGTAATTTGTTTTTTAGTGCCTTTGAGGTGCTTTGGTACCATGAGGTGCAAGCATAGTCGTAGTACCCTTGAATGAGTGCTCCTGCCAGAGTCTTCAGGGTATTCTTGTTTACCAGAGAGGAGATCCGGTACAAGAAACGCGTTCGTTGGTTGACTTACTAGTAGAATCACCAGCGGACCTGTTGGAATACATGGAATACAGGTTGGAATCACTTTATATTTTAAATGTTACTTGTCCTTTCGGACAAGTTATGTTTTTGTAGAATTTTTTTATTGGGTTTTTACTACCGGGCAGTCCGGTAGAGAGAGAGAGAGGAGGAATGGGAGACAGAGCAGGGGAAGATATTCGGCAAAGTCTGCCGGGTCCGGGAATGGAACCCAGGTCGGCCGTGTTGCGACGCAGCAAATTACGTGGTTCGCCACTCGGGCGCCCCGGAATCAATATTAATGTGTTCCATCTCTGCTTAGGTTTCTCGTGTTTTGTTGTTGAAAACTATTGGGAGTACACTTAGCCAGTGGCTCCAGGTGGACTTAGAATGTCTTGGTGGGTTGTGATTGATTAATTGCTTCTTCCCCCAGGCCATCAGAGCCCTGAACACTGAACTCTCCACACACAAGCACACATGAGCACACACACAACACACACACTGTACACGCTCACACACTAGCAGCCACTTTAACATGATACCATGGTACCAAAGCACCTCAAAGGCACTAAAAAACAAATTACAAACGTCTCAAAACAAGCTAGTCAGACTACTACTTGACCTGACTCCTAGAACCCACCTCACCCCTGCCCACTTTGACAACCTAGGATGGCTTAGAGTAGACGACAGAGTACAGCAACTTGCAATGGGCCTGGTCTACAAGATACACTACGCGACCAAGGTACCCATGTACATGTCAAAATACTTCCCAAAGGTCAGTGAATACCACGATCACAACACCAGAGGGAGCTCCACAAATCATGTAAAACCCAGATTCGGCTCAAACAAGGGACTAAACACGTTTCGCAATTATGCCACATCAATGTGGAACGCCCTGCCTAAAGCTGTAAAGGAATGTGAATCACTACCCACTTTCAAAAACACTCTCAAAAAACACCTACGGGAGACTGCAATTCGAAACTGGCCCCTACAAATGTCCTAACCTAGTTGTACAGTAAATGACCAAGTAAGGCTTTGTCAGTATTCCAATGTACAGTGTAAAATGTGTGTGTGTCCCCTACCCAACCCCCCCCCCCACCTCCAATGTACAGCCCTCACCCAACCCACCCAACCCCACCCCACCCATCCAACCTCCTCCAATGTACAGTTTCTACGCCAAATGTATATACACTCCTTTTCTGGACACTTTTGTATCACAAACAGTACTGTATTTGCAAATCTGATATGTCATAAATGTATAGATGTAGCAGTACTGTCTATCTGTATGTCATGTACGTATGTCATATATGTTATGATGAATTGAAAATGGGTGACCCTGATGTAAACAAGATGAAAGTCTTTCTCTGGTCTGCATCCCCTTAACAATTGTATGTATTGAGCCGTACTGTATTGTACCCATTCTGCAATCTGTTAATACACTTTTCAATCAATCAATCAATCAGCAAGCACACACTCATGCTGTACACGCTCACACTTATGGCCACGAAGGAAAGGTCACTTTAAAAATAGTATAGTATAACCGGAGATTGTATAAATTAGCATGTACACAAAGACACTACCAAAGGACCTAGCATGTCCTCCATGCTCTGTAAATAACTTATGTACATATACCGATATGCCCTAACATGTTACTTGTTTATTGCACAATGTTACTTGTTTATTGCACAATGTTGATTCTATTATATGGTATTTGCACATTGTTGCGGGCAAGACCACCCGCATTTCATTGTATACTTGTATGCCGTGACAAATAAAACTCTTGACTTGACTTGACTTGATTGTGCTATTGGCTTGTTAAGTCGTGATGTAGCGACCTTCGAGTAATAAGCAGTACCCAGGGCCAAGCTTCCTGCGTTGGTTGAGGGTCTTTTCAACATGCCTCAGGCTCTGTGTGTCCCTTGTTGTTTTCAAAGATCTGAGTCATAATTTGGGGTATGTGCTTTTAGTAGCTCCTGCTGTCTGAAGAGGTATGAGCTCCTAGTATCTCCTGCTGTCTGAAGAGGTTTGTGCTCCTAGTATCTCCTGCTATAGAGTTATGAGCTCCTAGTATCTCCTGCTCTCTGAAGAGGTATGTGCTCCTAGTATCTCCTGCTCTCTGAAGAGGTATGTGCTCCTAGTATCTCCCGCTGTCTGAAGTGGAGCGCTTGGCCCTGGGCAGGAATACACGTCACAGGTCAGACTTAACAACCACATGGATTTATATCTGGGCGACGCTGATTGCTATGCTATAAAAGTAGAAATCCAGGAGGGTGACGGCCAACAGGACAGATGGAGAACACTCTTGTTGTCATTGCAATCTCAACTCACTTCTTTTTTGCCCTTTAACACTTTCACTACAACAAGATACAAGATACAAGATACTTTAATGTTACACAACTATGGTTGGTGGTAATCGCTTGTGGTACAGCATGTTATTTAAGCACTGGGTCATCAACATGGAACATCAAACGCCCCCCTCCCACCGCCCAATCCCCACAATAAATACATAAATACATACAGGACAGTCACATATAACAAGTGTCAGTTAGTGTCAGTTCAGTTCATGTTCATTTCAGTTTGGATGCTTGCCCGTCTGTGCAAGGGGAGGGGGGCGGGCAGGGTGTTTAGTGTTCGGACTGCTGTCAAGCGTGTGTGTCTGTGAAGCGCGTGTATCTGGTTGAAATCGACCTGTAGCGACAGAAGGTTAACCCTTTCACTACCACACTACAGACGGTTATTGTCGTGTGGCAGTGAAAGGGTTAACCTTATGTAGTGTGGTTGTGAAGGGGAGAATCCTTTGTCGCGTGGCAGTGAACGGGTTAACCTTCTGTATTGTCGCAGTGAAAGGGTTAACTGCTGTAGTTTCCATGCTTTTGACATTGGGGCTCTTTGCACACGGCTCCCCCAGAAAACATACCGGTCTGCAAAACACAAACAAACCTTTTCCAGCCTCAGAACACAACAGGTTGACCTTGACCTCTGTTCCACGGTGAGTTGACCTCTATGTGAGTTGACCTTGACCTCTGTTCGGGGTGTGAGTTGACCTTGACCTCTGTTCATGGTATGAGTTGACCTATATGTGAGTTGACCTCTATGTGAGTTGACCTTGATGTGAGTTGACCTTGATGTGAGTTGACCTCTATGTGAGTTGACCTTGATGTGAGTTGACCTCTATGTGAGTTGATCTTGGTGCGAGTTGACCTTGATGTGAGTTGACCTCTATGTGAGTTGACCTCTATGTGAGTTGACCTCTATGTGAGTTGACCTTGATGTGAGTTGACCTCTATGTGAGTTGACCTATGTGAGTTGACCTTGATGTGAGTTGACCTTGATGTGAGTTGACCTCTATGTGAGTTGACCTCTATGTGAGTTGACCTATATGTGAGTTGACCTTGATGTGAGTTGACCTCTATGTGAGTTGACCTCTATGTGAGTTGACCTTGATGTGAGTTGACCTCTATGTGAGTTGATCTTGGTGCGAGTTGACCTTGATGTGAGTTGACCTCTATGTGAGTTGACCTCTATGTGAGTTGACCTATATGTGAGTTGACCTTGATGTGAGTTGACCTCTATGTGAGTTGACCTTGGTGCGAGTTGACCTTGATGTGAGTTGACCTCTATGTGAGTTGACCTTGATGTGAGTTGACCTTGATGTGAGTTGACCTTGATGTGAGTTGACCTCTATGTGAGTTGACCTCTATGTGAGTTGACCTATGTGAGTTGACCTTGATGTGAGTTGACCTTGATGTGAGTTGACCTCTATGTGAGTTGACCTCTATGTGAGTTGACCTATATGTGAGTTGACCTTGATGTGAGTTGACCTCTATGTGAGTTGACCTCTATGTGAGTTGACCTTGATGTGAGTTGACCTCTATGTGAGTTGATCTTGGTGCAAGTTGACCTTGATGTGAGTTGACCTTGATGTGAGTTGACCTCTATGTGAGTTGACCTTGATGTGAGTTGACCTCTATGTGAGTTGACCTTGACCTCTGTTCAGACACAAAAAAGAATACCAGAGGACAAGGAGTCCAGCCAGAGGACAGGGAGCCCAGCCAGAGGACAGGGAGCCCAGCCAGAGGAGAGGAGAGGGAGCCCAGCCAGAGGAGAGGAGAGGGAGCCCAGCCAGAGGACAGGGAGCCCATCCAGAGGACAGGGAGCCCATCCAGAGGACAGGGAGCCCAGCCAGAGGACAGGGAGCCCAGCCAGAGGAGAGGAGAGGGAGCCCAGCCAGAGGACAGGGAGCCCATCCAGAGGACAGGAGAGGGAGCCCAGCCAGAGGAGAGGGAGCCCAGCCAGAGGAGAGGACAGGGAGCCCAGCCAGAGGAGAGGAGCCCAGCCAGAGGACAGGGAGCCCAGCCAGAGGACAGGGAGCCCAGCCAGAGGAGAGGACAGGGAGCCCAGCCAGAGGAGATGAGAGGGAGCCCAGCCAGAGGAGAGGACAGGGAGCTCAGCCAGAGGACAGGGAGCCCAGCCAGAGGAGAGGAGAGGGAGCCCAGCCAGAGGACAGGGAGCCCAGCCAGAGGAGAGGAGCCCAGCCAGAGGACAGGGAGCCCAGCCAGAGGACAGGGAGCCCAGCCAGAGGAGAGGACAGGGAGCCCAGCCAGAGGAGATGAGAGGGAGCCCAGCCAGAGGACAGGGAGCCCAGCCAGAGGAGAGGACAGGGAGCCCAGCCAGAGGACAGATAGCCCAGCCAGAGGAGAGGGAGCCCAGCCAGAGGAGAGGACAGGGAGCCCAGCCAGAGGACAGATAGCCCAGCCAGAGGAGATGAGAGGGAGCCCAGCCAGAGGAGAGGGAGCCCAGCCAGAGGACAGGGAGCCCAGCCAGAGGAGATGAGAGGGAGCCCAGCCAGAGGACAGGGAGCCCAGTAGAATACCAGAGGAGAGGCAGTACAGTACATACATCCTCTCATCTCCTGTTTTCCATTCTCCTCTCCTCTCCTCAATTATCTTCTCTATTTTCTTCTCCTCTTTTCTCCTCTCCCACCTCTCCCCCCCTCTTCTCCTCTCCCCTCCTCTCTTCTCCCACCTTCCTTTCTCCTCTTCTGTTCTCCTATATTCTCTTCTCCTCTCCTGTCTTATTTTCTCCTCTCTTCTCTTCTCTTCTCCTCTCATCTGCTGTCTTCTCCTCTCCTGTTTCCATTCTCCTTTCCTCTCCTCAATTATCTTCTCTTCTCCTCTTTTCTCTCCTCTCTTCTTCTCCTCTCCCCTCCTCTCTTCTCCTGCCTTCTCTTCTCCTCTCTTCTGTTCTCTCTTCTGTTCTCCTCTCTTCTCCTCTCCTGTTTTCCCTTATCCTATCATATCCTCTATTCTCCTTTCCTATCCTCTCCTGTCTTCTCCTCATGTATTCCCCTCTCCTCTATTATCCTCTCCTATCCTCCCCTCCCCTGTATTCTCATCTCTTCTCCACTCCTCTCCTCTCCTCTCCTGTCTTCTCCTCTCCTCTCTACTCCTCTCCTGTCTTCTCCTCTCTTCTCCTCTCTTCTCCTCTCCTCTTCTCTCCTCTCCTCTCTACTCCTCTCCTGTCTTCTCCTCTCCTCTCCTCTCTACTCCTCTCTTCTCCTCTCCACTCCTCTCCTCTCCTTTCCTCTCCTCTCCTCTCCTCTCCTCTCCTCTCCTCTCCTCTCCTCTCCTCTCCTCTCCTCTCCTCTCCTCTCCTCTCCTCTCCTCTCCACTCCTCTCCTCTCTTCTCTTCTCCTCTCCTTTCCTCTCCTCCCATACACACAGTCTATGGACCACAGGCAACACAGTGCTTCCCATTCGCTTTAAGCCAATCCCAACAGTACCATCCACAGCCTTGGCACCCCCACCCACCCCCGTCTGGCTGACCTGTGGGGATCAGTGCAAGTGGAAGCCCACCCAGGTGGAGATCACAAGCTCTGAAGTGTCCACTTGGGATGCACCAATGCCGATACTGGTTATTAGTAGGGCTGTCAGTCTATCACGTTAATTAGATTAATTAATTACACAGCAAATTATCGCGTTATGAAAATTAACTCAAAATTAATATTAAAAAAAAAAATTATAACCCTTTTTGAATTTTAGATTTTTTTTATCTTATTCATTCCATAAGACCGTAGAATACACATTTACAGACTTTGTTTTAATATGGTCCATTTGCATGTTCTTGGTATCTGATTCTAGGGACATCTATGGATCTCAGGGAATGTACAGTATTCCCAGTGTCAGAAATACCGTGTCTGTTACTAGGCTTGAGTAAATTGTAATGAACCAAAATGAGAATAGCAATTACATTTTATTTTTTTTTGACTGTGAGTAACACCATGCTAAAATTGACCAGACCTGAAAAATCTAAGCAAATGAATAAATGGAAGATGATTAAACAGAAGGTTTTGTAGATACAGTACTGAATTCTGCCATCCGGACACATGCCATTTGGAATATGATTATAGAATATAGAATATAGAATATCAGGACTAAAATGGTTATGCGATTAAAATGCGATTAATTAGATTAATTAATTACAAATCCTGTAATTAATTAGATTAAAACAATTTAATCACCTGACAGCACTAGTTATTAGATATCAGCCCGATACCGGGCTAATACCAAAATCCGATACTGGTAGCAATACATAGTAACATGTCAGAAATCAAAGCGATTATATCTCTCAATTAGATCTGGCATGTTAGATCTCAAACTAATGGTATATACTGTTAAAGGTGCTATAGATAACATTTGTATGTAGAATAATAATACAAATGTTTAAAAATCCACAGATCCTTTAGAAAGGTGTGGAATAAAAGTATTGCTTTCCCCCAAAAAACAGTATTGATTAATGAATTTATCATTCAAAAAAGTTTTGCGGGTCCAAAATGTTGTGTGCATCATGTATCCCCTCCCCTACCTATAAATGACATGCTGGTGCTCTAGTGCGACATCTAGTGGCTGAACGTTATCTATAGCACCTCTGTTGGTGTTTAAAGTGGTGTTGGTGCATCCTTGACTCCTGCCTTTGGTTCCAGAACCCACTCACAACCCGCTCAGCGCTGGGAGACCTCCTACTTCTTCTCACACTGCAGTCTTTCTCCCAAATGTTCACATGTATGACCTCAGTGGCTCTTCCACGTGTCACAATTCATAATTGGATGACAGAGGACCACAAGATACCTCTCAGGATTTCAGTGGCTTAGGTCGGCGATAGTTGGTAGTTTTTGGAAATTAAGGGGTATGAAATATGTGTTAGTAGTAGGGGTGTACATATTTGACCCCACCACGATTCGATTCGATTACGATTCTTCAGGCAACGATTCAATGCATCATGAAATCTCCTCATTTGACGACGATTCGATGCGATTTGATAAATATTCTATCAGTTAATTCCCCCCTCCCCAAAAGATGTTATACACAAATGTGGCTGGAGAACTTATTCACTCAGCATGAATGGACTATAGGTCAATAAAAAATCAAAAAATTATAATAATAATTGTTTGAAAAATAAATTAAATAAATATCTAATCGATTCAAACAATTTCCATAACAAGGTAGATAGCTGGTGGCTATATGTAGATAGCTTGGCTTTAATCATATGGTTCTTGTTCTGACCTGCTGATATTACAGTGATTTAAATTTTATGTTCCAATTGTTACAAACACAACATTGGAAACAACCTACAGTCAAATGGGTCTATAGTGGCTAGTAGCATTAGAGTAAAGTTACAATCACAAAGAAGGTCTATGACTGTAGTACGCATGTGTTAAATGCACCCTGACTGGGTGTGTGGGCCTCTACCCCCCCACCGCCCCCATGCCCCCCCCCCCCCCGTGTGAACTACTTGAACAACATCCCATCTGTGTATTTATCATCTTCTCTCCGTGTCTCTTTGGACTCTGATCTGGGACAGTGTTGGGTGTCATCAGCTCAAGAAATCTGCGAGAAATCTTGAAGCATTTTATAATAAAAAAATGTTTGCACCTTTTTGATTCCTTATTCCTAGGGCCCTCAGTGTCAATCAACCTAGTCTATGTGGTCTGAGTGGACCGAGACCGATGAGTCAGCCCATCAGCACATTAATGCTTTCCTTGAGACATGATCAGCACATCTCTGGTCCTTCTGCATTATTGCATACAGTAAGAGAAACCCAAAGAACTCCTGTCCTGCAGGGGTGCATGCGTGAATGTGTGCGTCATTTAATTGTGATGTTTCATGTGTTCATGTGATGTATGACGTCAATTTACTTCCTCTGGAAGACACAACCAGAATCCAATTAACACAATAGACGCGATTGACAGGTGGAGATCGTGGGACAGCTGAGCGGACCAATGGGTGACATGGTCATGGTGGAGGCGGTGGGGGAGGAGCCTGACACGGAGTCTGAGGGGATCTCCGAGCACCAGGAGGAGGAGGTGACAAAGGTGAGCCATCTCTGGGGTTTGGTTCAGAAGATGGACTTTTACAATGTAACATGTCTGGCTGTGTGGCGTTAACTTGTTAGCATTAAAGAATTACAACAGGATAGCTTAGCTTAGCAAAGAGCTACTCAGGCGTTAACCTTGTTAGCATTAAAGAATTACAACAGGATAGCTTAGCTAGCAAAGAGCTACTCAGGCGTTAACTTGTTAGCATTAAAGAATTACAACAGGATAGCTTAGCTTAGCAAAGAGCTACTCAGGCATTAACTTGTTAGCATTACAGAATTACAACAGGATAGCTTAGCTTAGCAAAGAGCTACTCAGGCGTTTACTTGTTAGCATTACAGAATTAACAACAGGATAGCTTAGCTTAGCAAAGAGCTACTCAGGCATTAACTTGTTAGCATTACAGAATTACAACAGGATAGCTTAGCTTAGCAAAGAGCTACTCAGGCGTTTACTTGTTAGCATTACAGAATTACAACAGGATAGCTTAGCTTAGCAAAGAGCTACTCAGACGTTAACTTGTTAGCATTACAGAATTACAACAGGTTAGCGTAGCTTAGCAAAGAGCTACTCAGTCGTTAACTTGTTAGCATTAAATAATTACAACAGGATAGCTTAGCTTAGCAAAGAGCTACTCAGACGTTAACTTGTTAGCATTACAGAATTACAACAGGATAGCTTAGCTTAGCAAAGAGCTACTCAGGCGTTAACTTGTTAGCATTACAGAATTACAACAGGCTAGCGTAGCTTAGCAAAGAGCTACTCAGACGTTAGCTTGTTAGCATTACAGAATTACAACAGGATAGCTTAGCTTAGCAAAGAGCTACTCAGACGTTAGCTTGTTAGCATTAAATAATTACAACAGGATAGCTTAGCTTAACAAAGAGCTACTTAGGCGTTAACTTGTTAGCATTACAGAATTACAACAGGATAGCTTAGCTTAACAAAGAGCTACTTAGGTGTTAACTTGTTAGCATTAAAGAATTACAACAAGATAGCTTAGCTTAGCAAAGAGCTACTCAGGCCTTAACTAGTTAGCATTACATAATTACAACAGGATAGCTTAGCTTAGCAAAGAGCTACTCAGGCGTTAACTTGTTAGCATTAAAGAATTGCAACAGGATAGCTTAGCTTAGCAAAGAGCTACTCAGACGTTAACTTGTTATCATTAAAGAATTATAAGGGTTCATATGAAGTCACTTCCTGTGTCAACAGGTGGAGGAGGTGACCTTGGTCCTGGAGCCTGAGCCTCTGAGGGAGGACCTCACCCCGTCAGGCAGTCTGGGACGTCCCACCGCGGGGCACCTACCTTTCGATATCACGCCCTGCGCCGTGCGCTCCTGGGAGAAGGGACGAAGGTGCAGACGAGGGCGCCGTCATCGTCATGGTTACCAACTGAGACATCGCCGATCAGGGCGTACGGTCAGACCGAGACTGGCAGAACAGGAAATAACTATTCCAATAATCAACCAATCAAGCTATTCTACCCCCCCCCCCCCCCCCCCCCCCCCCCCCATCCAGCATTTACCCACTTTGAGACAGCAACAATGTGTAAAGACTTATTCAAAAAGGAGTAAGTAAGTCTGGGACATTATATGAACTGAAAATGGACTAAAAGATCGTGGCCAATGAGAGATGTGGAAGATCATGTGTCACAATGGATGAACCAATAAGGACAGTTTGAGTCCAACCTTGTGAACTGCCGCAGCTGAGGAAATTTTATTGTTGGACAAAATGGACAAAATGAGGACTGTAAGTTTGAATGGTGGATTGATTAATTCAAAATAGAAAAAGAAAAGGGGGTAGGATTGAAAATACATATACAGTATATTGGGCGACAAACTCGGTGCAATACAAAAAACTCTAAACAACCACTCAGCCATGCATGCTTTTCAACGTGACCAGCCCTGGCATATAACACTATACACATAATAACACTTTCACAATAAAACAATAAACCCATATGTATTTGTATGAATGTAGGGGTGTATGTACTGTATATTATGTATGTATGTTTGTATGAATGTTATGTTTGTGTGTAAAATAATATACTGTATATATTATGGGAAAAAGATTCTTCTCGACACTGTTCTGTGATATCGTATTTTATTGTGTGTAAGCACACACGCGCACACACACACACACACACACACACACACACACACACACACACACACACACACACCACACACACACACACACACACACACACACACACACACACACACACACACACACACACACACACACACACATTTCAGGGTGAACAGGGACTACCATTCTACACTGTATTAGGAGACTACAGTTTCTGAATAAAAAAGAAAAAAAAATTAAGTTGCTTGTTCATAATTTAAATATAAGTTTAAAAAAAAGTATTATATTGGCAAGTGGGGACTTGAAACCTGAAAGACATCTATCTAACTAAGATGACATCTATCTAACTAAAGGAGACATATATCTAACTAAGAGGAGACATCTAACAATAGTCACACATTATTTCTTATTATTATATGCTTTGCTGCAACAAAATAAAGTTGTTGAATTCCAGCTACCAAAATACAAATAGGCCGACATCATTAGGCCTACGACCAAATATTAAATGAAAAGTAAGAAAAAAAACCTACGCACATCACTCCCTTTGGGGGCTGGGTTAGGTAATAATCACAATAAAGACAATAGAACCAGATCAAATGTTCCAGAATAAACGTTTAATTTATAACGTTTCGTCAGGTCCATGAGGAGTAGAACGCTGAAACACGGTCAATGACACGTTTATTCTGGAGTATATGAGAATGCGGGTTCTATTCTCTTAACTAAACATTAGATACAACTTCATTTCTCAATCAAAAAAAGATTCCTAAATCAGAAAATATTTTCACTGGCACAGTGCCTAACTTGGGTCTAAAGATTCAGCACCATGGACAGGTCTGCTAAAAATAATTTATTTGGGGATGACATGACAAACAAATGCAACGACGAAAGATAGTGACAAAAACAAAGGATGCAATGTGTCATGAAAATACAAATTAAGAAAGCTCTATACATTACGAAATAAACAAAATACAATACGAAATAAACGAAATACAAATGGTGAAAAATACTGTTATGTCTAAGAGCTTCCCTCTCCCACAGGTTTATTTTCCCCCTTCCTGATATCTGCCAACAGTGCTGCCACATATCAGGCGAAAATTGCACACGTATGGGCGTGTTTGCGATAGTATATCACCCGCGCAATATCTTTAGTGAATAGTTGGTTCAAGTAATGAATCTCTTTGGGGATGCAATCGTCAGGCGTTTTATGCTAAATGTGCCCTCAGCATAAGGGGTTAAGATCTTCTGACTCACATTGAACTTCCTTCCTAAGCAAGTAGAGGCGTTGCCGTGCCTTCTTCACTACACTGTCTATGTGTGTGTTCCATGTCAAGTCCTCGGATATGTGGACTCCGAGGTACTTGAAATTGTCCACTCTCTCGACCGGTGCCCCGTGGATGCTGAGGGGGCTGTAGTTCCTTTCCTTCCAGACCTCCTGAAGTCCACAATCATCTCTTTGGTTTCGCTGACGTTCAGGGAGAGGCTGTTCTCCCCGGCACCACAGCCCCAGGTTCTCCACCTCTCCCAGGTAGGCCCTCTCGTCGTTTGCAGAGATCAGGCCCACCACAGCTGTGTCGTCAGCCAACTTGATGATTGTGTTGCTGTTATCCTTTGCCACACAGTCATGCCTCCATCCAGGGGCGTAGCTGGGGGGGGGGGGGGGTAGCTTAGGATGATTCTTTTTCTTTTTTTACTAGACATCACTCAGGTGTATTATTGATGCTCTCATTGATACTATGTTTGTTTCTGAAGTGTGTGTGTGTGTGTGTGTGTGTGTGTGTGTGTGTGTGTGTGTGTGTGTGTGTGTGTGTGTGTGTGTGTGTGTGTGTGTGTGTGTGTGTGTGTGTGTGTGTGTGTGTGTGTGTGTGTGTGTGTGTGTGTGTGTGTGTGTGTGTGTGTGTGTGTGTGTGTGTGTGTGTGTGTGTGTGTGTGTGTGTGTGTGTGTGTGTGTGTGTGTGTGTGTGTGAGATATATAGAGAGAGAGGGGGGGCTTTGGTAGACTATTGCATTGGTCCATTCATTGAAGATGAACGCAATGCGACATCCTTTACTAGGCTCACCCACCAACAGTGCAGGTGCTGAACTGCTGATCCGAATGTATAGGTAAAAACCATATTATGCGTTTTTTATCAATAAAAAAATGGCAAAAAGAAATTCTACAAATACATTCTTTCATGGGGCCCAGAATCTGGAGCTACACCCCTGCCTCCATCACTGTTCTCCAGTGTTAATTTTGGCAGCTATTTTAATTTTAGTTTTAGTCAGTCATGTGTCAAATGCTCCTTTTTCGTTTTCATCATATTTAGTCACCTTAATTTATTTTTCGTTTAGTCAGTTTTAGTCAACTACAGGTCTAAGCATTTTAGTCTTAGTCAGTTTTAGTCTCGATTTAGTCTTTTTTGTTTTAGTCTAGATTTAGTCACAGAAAATGCTCCTTTTTCATTTTCATCCTATTTAGTCACCTTCATTTATTTTTCATTTTAGTCTTAGTCGTTTTAGTCAACTACAGGTCTGAGCATTTTAGTCTTAGTCAGTTTTAGTCTCGGTTTTGTCTTTTTTGTTTTTTTTGTAGTCTAGATTTTGTCAGGGGAAAAAGCTTCGTTGACTACCATATTTAGTCATCATTTTCATTGACAAAATGAACACTGCCTGTCAGGAGCCCGACATTGTAGGCTGAGGTGCACGCATTCAGAGCTTCACGGACCGATTTGTTTGGGAAAACTCTAATTGTGGTGGAGGGCACTATTTCTTCTACCACAGTACCAACAATCAATCAATCAAATGTATTTATATAGCACATTTAGACACGACACTTGTCAACCAAAGTGCTTCACAGTAAGTCGCATAGCTAAAAACAAAGAAAAGTGCTGAAGTATAGAATAAACAGAAAATATAACCAACCAACGGATAGACAAGGAAACAAAACAACACGTCAACAGACTTGAAATTGGACCTACGGCTACTTAGGAGACCCTTGTCAGCCGATCTGAGGGCCCTGCCGTTGGTATAGGGGGTGAGGAGGTCTGCTAGGTAAACAGGGGCCTTACCAGTAAGGGCTTTATAAACGAATAGGAGAACCTTGAATTATATTCTATAACGCACCGGGAGCCAGAGTCTAGCACTGTTTCTGTGTAATAATCATTGATATTGTTTGTGCTCCAGTCTGTGCAATTGAGTGCGTCTTGGAGCGTATTCTCTGAGTTCACAGACCATCACTTCACTTCTCGCGTTTCCAGGGGACTTTGTTTATATTTTGGCATGGGAAAGATGGTGTTGTGATCTGATTTACCGAATGGACTAAGTGCCTGTGACTTGTACCCATCCTTGAATTGCGAGTAGCAGTGATCTAATGTACTCTTGCCTCTGGTGGGACAAGTCACATGCTGGTAGAAAATCGGTAAAAATAAATTAAGATGTGCCCTTTTAAAGTCCCCAGCCACTACAATCGCAGCATCTACATTTAGCTGTTTGGAGTTTGTTTACCTCATCGTGAAGCTCTGAAAGTGCTGTCCCAGTGTTTATTTTAGAAGTGGTCCGATAGTCTCTTCACGTTCCCTGGGTCACACTAGTTGTTGTTGCATGAAACACATGCGTCCTCCCTTTGATTTGCTCGACTCTTCTGTTCTGTCCTTGCGGTGAGCGGAGAAGGAGTCGGCAGGCTGGATAGCGTGATCTGGTACCACTGCCGTCCCCCCCCCCACCCCACCTACCCAACCCCCCCCCCCCCCCCCCCTCCACCCCACCTACCCAACCTCCTCCAATGTACAGTTTCTTTGTCAAATGTATATACTCTCTTTTTTAGACTATTTTTGTATCACAAACAGTACTGTATTTGTAAATCTGGTATGTCATAAATGTATAGATGTAGCAGTACTGTCTATCTGTATGTCATGTATGTCATATATGTTACGATGAATTGAAAATGGGGGACCCTGATGTAAACAAGACGAAAGTCTTTCTCTGGTCTGCATCCGCTTAACAATTGTGTGTATTGAGCCTTACTGTATTGTACCCATTCTGCAATCTGTTAATACACTTTTCAATCAATCAATCAATCAATCAACCAAGTCTCAGTGAAACAAAGGACGTTGCAGTCACTGGTGTCCCTTTGGAACTCGATCCTGGCCCTGAAGTCGTCCAGTTTGTCCTGGATGGACTGGACGTCGGCCAGCAGGATGCTGGGGAGCGGTGAGCCCGGGGACGGAGTCGGTTTCGCTCGCCTGTTAATTTCCCCCCCGCCGTTTCTTAGGCCTGGGGCTGAGGTTGCTGTCCTCCACGGCGCTCTGCCTGAGAATCTCTGCCGGCCAGCGTGCGTCAACAAGAGAGAGAGAGCAGTCCAGACAGTGAGTGAACTGTAGTCCAGCGTGCGTCAACAAGAGAGGGACAGCAGTCCAGACGGTCAGTGAACTGTAGTCCAATGTTAAAAAGTGTCTGACGGTCATATATATTAACCATCCTGGACCCTCATTCTAGTCCATTTGATTTGAAGGACTAACTTTTTCTGAGCCTATAATAAGAACCTCAGTTCTTTTTGCATTTAACTGAAGGAAGTTGTTTGTCATCCAATCCTTGACAGCAGTCAGACAGTCAAAGAGGGCAGATCATTTGTCAGATTGTTCGGGCTTGAAAGAGATAATTGGATATCGTCAGCGTAGCAATGATAAGAGACCTCTTTACATTGACTAATGATTACTCCCAGGGGGAGCATGTAAAGTGCAAACAGAATAGGAGCCAGCCACAGAACCCTGGGGCACGCCACAGGACAATGGAGCAGTTTCGGATGTGAAAGTGCCGGCAGACACAGAAAAACTCCTATCTTGGCGATAAGAGGAGAACCAGTCCAGCGCACTCCCAGTGATGCCAGCCCACTGCCTAAGCCTTTCGATCAAAATGCAGTGGTCGACTGTAAGTCCAATAGCACCAGCACAGAACATTTTCCCTCGTCAGATGATCTCATGATGTCATTTGAGACTCTGAGGAGGGCTGTTTCGGTAGAGTGCTTCTGACGGAAACCTATAGTCTAGGGCTTAAGAGGTTAATATGTACAGTGATACAGGTATAAAGACACTATGGTAGTAAGTCATACTGACCAGCAGCGTAACTAGTAAGAGTAGGTAAGGGATATGTTCAGATATATATATAGTATCTACAAATATGTAAAAAGGATTATATGCAGGTATGTACTAGACAGATATACAGTATATACAGCATTATATGGGTTATATGCAGGTGTATAAGTAGGTATGTAGAAAGATTATGTGCAGGTATATTCAGATAGATATGGATATATATATACTGTATATGCGGTAAATGTATACATTTATATATACTGTATATATATAGCATTATTGTATACAAGGGATATGTATATGCAACTAAAATACTATAGTCTGTCAAACCAGTATCTCTCCAGTATCTCTTCAGTATCTCACCAGTGTCTGCCACGGGGCAGGGGGGGAGGGGGTGTTCTCTCCCTCCTGTAGCTGGGAAGTCACCTCGATGTCATCAAACCCCCCCCCCCCCCACCCTGGATGTTATAGGCTCCCGTACTCCACTGCTAAAGACCTACGTTGTTCTTGATTACCGTGATAATCATCTCTCCTCCATCTGCCCTTGTGCGTGCGTGTGTGTGTACGCGCGCGTGTGTGTGTGCGCGCGTGTGTGTGTGTGTGCGTGTGTGTGTGTGTGTGTGTGTGTGTGTGTGTGTGTGTGTGTGTGTGGAGAGAGAGCTGTTGCTTAGGAACCGTATTCCGCAAATGATGGGAACCCAGAGGCTCATAGATACCAGATACTGTAAATGTCCAAACCCCCCCCCCCCCCCCCCCTCCTAATAGACAGTCTCCTCCACACTGTATGTATATATGTCATAAATGTCACTATGAATTGAAAATGGGGTACCCTGATGTAAAACAATTGTGTGTATTGAGCCGTACTGTATTGTACCCATTCTGCAATCTGTTAAATAAAGTTTTCATTCATTCATTCATTCATTCATTCATTCATTCATTCATTCATGAGCTTCATTCATGAGCTTCATTCATGAGCTTCATTCATGAGCTTCATTCATGAGCTTCAGATCACATGCTGCCCGGGAGACGCGATGGGACACTTCAGTGACTGATCTCACCAAATCTTCTCATTGAATTCAGCCGGAAAATACGCATTAAAAAGGTGCCTTACGTCGTTTTGAGAGAGGTTACGTTTGCAGAGCCTGCTACTAGAATGTCATTCTTTGAACATGAGTACGCCTCTATTTTTACTACATACTGCACCTTTAACACGAGTCTATTTTAACTACATACTGCACCTTTAACACGAGTACGCCTCTATTTTTACTACATACTGCACCTTTAACACAAGTCTATTTTAACTACATACTGCACCTTTAACACAAGTCTATTTTAACTACATACTGCACCTTTAACATGAGTCTATTTTAACTACATACTGCACCTTTAACATGAGTCTATTTTAACTACATACTGCACCTTTAACACAAGTCTATTTTAACTACATACTGCACCTTTAACATGAGTCTATTTTAACTACATACTGCACCTTTAACATGAGTCTATTTTAACTACATACTGCACCTTTAACACGAGTACGCCTCTATTTTAACTACATACTGCACCTTTAACATGAGTCTATTTTAACTACATACTGCACCTTTAACATGAGTCTATTTTAACTACATACTGCACCTTTAACATGAGTCTATTTTAACTACATACTGCACCTTTAACATGAGTCTATTTTAATTACATACTGCACCTTTAACAGGAGTCTATTTTAACTACATACTGCACCTTTAACACAAGTGTATTTGAACTACATACTGCACCTTTAACATGAGTCTATTTTAACTACATACTGCACCTTTAACACAAGTCTATTTTAACTACATACTGCACCTTTAACACAAGTCTATTTTAACGTCACTTCAGGTGGATTCTGTTAGTTTGTTACTTTATCAAACTTTATTTCCTACAATATTTATTCATACTTTTATCAAATCTGAGAAAATATTTGACTCTACCAAAAAGATCAATAAATATATACGTCCCCACAGTCATGAGCTCTGAGCTCATCCAGTCAGCTCGTCAAGAGAGAGAGAGAGAGAGAGAGAGAGAGAGAGAGAGAGAGAGAGAGAGAGAGAGAGAGAGAGAGAGAGAGAGAGAGAGAGAGATCTAATTAAGAGAAGGTTCTAATCAATATGCACTGTGTTCTAAATCTGAACGAAATAACATACCTATTCATAATATTGTTCATCAATAATTAAAATTAATGATGTTGAAGTTTCCTTGGTTTTGAACTCTTGGTTGCAATTGTAGTAACTCACTTAGCAGTTTTAAACAGATTTAGAAACCAACCAATTCATCATGATTTGTTTTTAGTTTAAGCCCTGATACATATTTGCATGATTTTATTATCCTGTTAAAACTCATTGGAGAAATACATTTGGTCAAATGTAAATTTTGTAAATTTTTGGGACCGCAGTGGAAATCAGTTGAATAAGTGTTATTTGTAATATTTGTACTAAATCAAAATCTATCAATCAATCAACCATGCCATGTCTCATTCAGGTGTGTTTGTGCATTGTTGTTTAATTTATTTTACAACGGCATTATTTTCAGCCAAAACAAAGTTTCAAGTTTCAAGTTTCTTTAATAGTTGTCATACAGAAGTACAGAATACTTTTATACAAAATGCTTCTTACTGTTGCGCTCCAGAGACTGTGCAAGACAAGATAAGTATGAAATAAAATAACATAGTAAAATTAGAAGTAAAAAAAAATGAGGTCACAGTGTTCAGTTTAGACATATGTACAATGTTCGATGCAGAATAGACGTAGTTACCATACAATATACAATACTGTGCAGTGTACTAATATACAATACTATATAGTGCAAGGCAGAAATGGAGAAATGGGACGAGGTGCAATTTAGGTACAATTCACAGTAGGTGTACGAGTTGTAGTGCAAATCCTTTATCAATAAATATAAAGTGTAGTGTGTTTGTGTGATCTAAAGTGTGGAGAGTGGGTGCTGCAGTGTGTTGTTTGTTTGAGTGAGTGTGTGCGTGTGGGTGTGTGTGCTGTGTGCATTTGATGGTTGTTGCATAGTGATTATTGTTCGTTTAGCAGCCTGATGGCCTGGGGATAGAAGCTTCTTCTGAGTCTTTCTGTGCTCGCCTTAAGACTCCGGTATCGCTTGCCTGACCGCAGCAGTTCAAAGAGGCAGTTGTTCGGGTGGCTTGAGTCCTTAATAATTATCTTAGCCTTCCCCTTGCACCGCTTGTTGTAAATGTTCTGGAGGGTGGGAAGCCCCCCTCCAATTGTGCGTTCGGCTGAACGTGTCACTCTTTGTAGTCTGCTACGGTCTTGTGCAGTGCTATTCCCAAACCAGGAGGTGATGTTGCCGGTCAGGATGCTCTCTATTGTACATGAGTAGAAGTTCCTAAGGATCTTCTGACTGACTTGGAACTTCCTTAGGCGCCTGAGGAAGTAGAGGCGTTGTCGTGCCTTCTTCACAACACTGTCAATGTGTGTGGTCCATGTCAAGTCCTCGGATATGTGGGCTCCGAGGTACTTGAAACTGTTCACTCTCTCAACCGGTGCCCCGTCGATGCTGAGGGGGCTGTAGTCCTTGACCCCCGACCTCCTGAAGTCCACAATCATCTCTTTTGTTTTGCTGACGTTCAGGGAGAGGCAGTTCTCCTGACACCACTGTGACAGGTTCTCTACCTCTTCCAGGTAGGCCCTTTCGTCGTTGGCAGAGATCAGGCCCACCACTACTGTGTCATCAGCAAATTTGATGATGGTGTTGTTGTTCCGCTGTGCTACGCAGTCATGTGTGTACAGGGAGTAGAGGAGGGGGCTCAGAACACAGCCCTGGGGGGCCCCTATGTTGAGCGTGATGGATGAGGAGGTGCAGTTGCCGGCTCTTACCACCTGGGGTCTGCCCGTCAGGAAGTCCAAGACCCACTGGCAGAGGTCATAGTTCAAGCCCAGGTCCCTGAGCTTGGCTATGAGTTTGGAGGGGACTATGGTATTGAATGCTGAGCTGTAGTCGATGAACAGCATTCTCACATAGTTCCCCTGCCTCTTGTCCAGGTGTGATGCTGCTGTGTGCAGCACATGGGCTATGGCGTCCTCCGTGGACCTGTTGGGGCGATATGCAAATTGCAGAGGGTCCAGGTTGATGGGGAGGGAGGAACAGATGTAGCCCTTCACTAGCTTCTCAAAGCACTTCATGGCTATGGAGGTGAGGGCTACAGGGCGGTAGTCGTTGAGGCAAGCGGGCGTAGATTTTTTGGGTACAGGGATGATGGTGGACTTCTTCAGACAGGTGGGGATGACAGCCTGTTCCAAGGACAGGTTGAAGATGTCAGTGAATACCGGGGCCAGTTGGTCGGCACAGACTTTTAGGACGCGGCCGGGGATGCCGTCCGGTCCTGCTGCCTTCCTGATATTCACTTTTTTAAAGATCCGTCTCACCTCATGCTCTGTTACCCTGAACACTGAGTCTCCATCAGCAGACAAAATAGCATACCTTACCTATTCATAATATTATTCATCAATAATTGCAATGTAATTCATCATGATTCGTGAGAGTTGGGGTGCCTTGTCATCATTTGGGTTGTACTCGTGATTTCCAAAAGGGGGCTGATAGAAATCGGCAGGCCCCCAGAACTACCAATCCAGGTTTTTTTGTCGAGACACCATCTCTAGTGGTGTGCCGATTGATGACCTCTCTCTCTCTCTCTCTCTCTCTCTCTCTCTCTCTCTCTCTCTCTCTCTCTCTCTCTCTCTCTCTCTCTCTCTCTCTCTCTCTCTAGCCTTTGCCAAACCAATGGCACTGCAAGGCAGCAGGTTCTTGGTTCCTCCGCCTTCCCATTCCTGGTCCGCCGTTGACCTTGGAGAAGGAGGACAGATTCAGAGGTGCCTTGGGTCAAAACTGTTTGGGAACCTCTGGTCTAGAGACAGGGTTCTGCCAAGGACAGGATCTATTTCCATTTCAATAGCTCCTCCCTCCAGGGTCCTACTGCATCTCAAACCCGTCCTCTTTTCCTCTGATCACAACTCTTTCTTTGAGCTGCTGCAGCCACTTTCCCAGCTACTCTGAATAGTTAGCTATAGACTGAGAGCACATGAGAGTTCACATAGACACACACACACACACACACACACACACACACACACACACACACACACACACACACACACACACACACACACACACACACACACACACACACACACACACACACACACACACACACACACACACACACACACACACACACACACACACACACACACACACACACACACTAGGGGTGTAAAGGTACACGTATCTGTACCGAACCGTTTAAATGTGTACCGTACCGTACCGAAAGAATACAACGGTATGTTAACCACTAACGACCGCCCACCGGGGGCTGTTTTTTTTCACAATCCAATATAATTATTTGAAAAAAATTTACAAGTCATAATTTCAATATAGAATATTCTTTGACAATGGCGGCTGGGTGGCGCAGCAGACATTGCGCTCGTCACCAACGCAAGAGACACCGGGTTCGACTCCGGCTGTCGGCGTTGCCTCCGGCTTGGGCCAGCCGTCATACTAACTCAATTGGCAGAGTTAGCGGGTGGGAAGTCGATGGGTGGTAATCTGGACGTTGTGGACAGCGACTCCTACAGGTCGGTTGGGGGACGCCTGCACAGCAGAGACAGGAAATGGCGGGGGTAGTGTGAGCCTCCCACGCGTTACACCTCGCCAATGAGAGTCCGCGCTGGCAGGTGAAAATATGTGACAGGCTGCCTCCTCGTGTACCGGAGGGGGACACGTGACGCAAGGCTTCTATCCTCCCTACAACCGGCCAGTGGGGGGCATATGCGAGCAACGTTCAATACAGGGGAGGGGAGAATTGGCACAGTGGAATTGGGATGGGAGAAAAATAGAAAAAAGAGGAGAAAAAGTGGATAAAAAAAAAAAAAATTCGTTGACAGCCCTACAAGTACAATTAGTTACTGCACACTACATCACCCCTGAGTGGAACATGGAAAGCCAAACTTTCCCCCTCTGTACCGAAAACCCGTACCGAACCGTGACTTTAAAACCGAGGTACGTACCGTACCGTGGTTTTTGTTTACCGTTACACCCCTAATACACATGCATAGAAATATGTGTAAACAAGCGCAACACACACACACACACACACCTGTGACTGCCCCTCTGCCTGTTTATCCTTAGGAGTGAAGAGATTTCGGGCGGTTAGGTGGCGTAGCGGAGATTGCGTTTGTCACCAACCCCGGAGCCTGTTCGCCTGTTCGAATCCAGCTCACAGCTCCGGGGTTGTCACCAGCTTGGCTGGCCGTTCACACTAATACAATTGGCAGTATTAGAGGGTGGGAGAAGCTGGCGGGGTGGGTCCGGGTCGTTGTAAACAGCGACTCCTACAGTTCGGTCGGGGCGCCTGCTAAGCGCGGATGGGACCTGAGTGGGATAGTGTGATCCTTCCACACGCTACGCCCTCTCGGAGAATATCCGCGCTGCCAGGTGAAAAGAAGCGGTTGATTGGCTGGCCGTGTGTCGGAGGAAGCACGTGATAGCCTCCACTCTCCCAGATGATCTGACTGTGGGGGGTAAGTGCGCAGCGACCAGGAAGGGGATTGGGAATTGGCATAACGACTAACATTGGGATGGGAGAAAATCGGAGGAAAATGGAGGGGGAAAAATATCAATAAAAAAAAAAGAGATTTCCCAAGCGTTCTCCTAACTGATTTAAGAGGCCCCTTGTCTGAGAAAGAGAGAGAGGAGAGAAGAGGGAGGAGAAGAGAGAAGATAGGAGAGGAGAGAGAAGAGGAGAGAGGAGAGGAGAGAGGACAGGGAAGAGAAGAGAGGAGAGAGGAAAGAAGGAGGAAGAGACAATGGGTGAAGGACAGTAAATTATACAAACAGTTCTCAAAAGACTAGAGTCACAAATTCAGTTTTAGAGAGACTGTGAACCAAAACCGACTCCATTCCGTAGTTGCCTAGATACCTCTCCGTACCCTCCCATGGTTTCTCTGACAGAGGCTGCCTTTCTTCCTGCTCTGCGTCTCGGGGGTTCAATCCTGCCAAGAGATACTTATGTGAGAAACTTGATTTATTTTTTAATCCAGCATCTCTGCTGGCATGACGAAAAGCTGAGTCACGTCACGTGACATGTTTATCTGAGGGAATATATATATATATATATCATGTTTCTCTGATGGAATATGTATATATATATATATATATATATATATATATATATATATATATATATATCATGTTTCTCTGAAGGAATATATATAGCAAGTATAGCATAGTGACATAGAATAAGAACTGCACATTGTATAGGAGTGTACATAGGATCCAGTGACTTTACTAAGCTATTTATTAACATGTCTATTTTACCATGTCTATTCTAGTTATCTCATTATTACTATTACTATTGTTTTATTGCACAATCAAAGCGGGCATGGCCAACCGCATGTGATGAATACAACTCTTGAATCTTTTTTTTTTTTTTTAATTTTTTTTATTATTGCAAAACAAAACTTATTAAAAGTCAGTACTCAACACACAATGTATAATGAAACTTTCAGTAAAGGTGGTTAAAATATATGCAAGTACAGAAACAGGATAAAACAAAAATAGTCAATAATAACATTTTAACCGTATACCGTGTATATCCAGCGAAGTTACAATTATATAAATGTTAGTATATAATATACCCCGAATACCTATTTTCTAAAACCCTACACACATATGCTCCAGCTCAAATCCCCCCCTCCCGGACCCCCTCTTGGATAGTACCTCCATTATCCCTCACTCCTAACCAGACATCACCATTATAGGCTAGCTTTTATTCTCTCCACCACTTCTAACCACATTAACATTTTGGATTCATTGAGCCCTAGAATTCTTGCTGTTGATATTTCTTGATATATCACATCAAGATATGTAAGAAACCACACTTTCCGGCACATTTTTTCCGGTTGAAACCAACGTGATGCAATCAGTTTTTTAGCTACTGTGATACCCGATAAAACCAATCTTTTTAGTTGTGGGTTCACTGCAAACTCAAAAACATCATTCAATAGCAATACCGCGGGGTGTACAGGTATATTCCAAAATACGAGTATTGATAATTGTTGGGACACATCTTCCCAGAATGCCTTAACTGGTGGGCAGTCCCAATACATGTGCATAAATGTTCCTTCGTCCCCATTTGTACATTGGGAGCATTTGGAGTCTTGTATAAGCCCCATTTTGCACAGCCTTATAGGAGTCAAGTATGTCCTGTGAATATAGTTCAGATTGATTTGTTGATGATCCGGGTTCCTTGATGTAAGTCGGACATTTGCCCAGGCTCCTTGCCAATCAAAGTCATTTTCCAGGTCTGGTATATCCCTCCTCCAGACATTGTCTAGTTGAAGGGTTTCGTACGAGGACGTCAGTAATTGATAATAAAAACCTGATACAAAACCTCCCAATGTATCTCTGTCATAGAAAAATTTGTGGTATCTGTGGTGTTCAATTGGTATGTGTAATGGAACACCGTGAGATCTCATACAAAGTCGTAACTGTATGTAAAAAAGCCATGTGGACTCGGTGAGGTTAAACTTTATGCATATTTCGACATAACTACAGAGGCCCTTGTTATTAAAAATATCCCCTAATGAGTGTATGCCTCTTTCTTCCCATACAGGGAATATTATAGGTCGTTTTCCCATTAAGAGAGCATTGTTATTGAATATGGGAGTGTGATTATGCCATACTTGATTGTTAGGAAATTTCCTTTGTGTTTCCCGCCATGTCCTGATTGCATGGGTTATTATTGGGCCAAATTCTCGCTCACAATGCTTGATTGAAAGTTTAGTGTATGCTATGTCTTTCAATCTCTGTGGGGCTACTATGTTTTCTTCTAATTTTCTCCAAGATACCAAAGCCTCGGGGTCAAACCATATCTTCTTCAATGGTCTTAATGTGAAGGCATTAAAATATTGTAAAAAATCTGGGACTGCCATGCCACCGTCTGCTTTACTTCTCTGTGCGGTGGATCTTTTTATGCGAGGTGGTTTGTTATTCCAAATAAATTTGTATGTGGAGGTTTGTAATCTTTTCCAGTAGCCCTCTGGAGGAGGTAACGGAAGCATTGAGCTGAAGAAATTGATTCTTGGTAATACATCCATCTTAACTATTGATACCCTTGCCTGTACTGAGTTTTTAAGTTTTGCCCACCTGTCCAGGTCGTCCTTGATTTTGTTCTGTATTTTTGTGTAATTGTGCTTCACCGTTTGTCTTATGGTGGGGAATATTTCCACTCCCAAGCATCTGAAATGTTTTACCATCGGTATCGCACCTGGGAGGGTTATATCTTTTTTTGCAGGGGTGTTAAGTGGAAGGAAAGCGGACTTCGGCCAATTTATCTTAAATCCCGATAAATCACCAAAGTTCTCAATCAACTTGAGCAGATGAGGCAATGTGGTGTTGGGGTTTTGCATGAACAATATTACGTCGTCCGCATATAAACTAATTTTTTGTTGTGTGCCCTTGATTACGATTGGTTCTATGGATTGGGATTGTCTTATATATTGTGCTAAAGGCTCTAATGATAAATTGAATAGTCCGGGACTAAGAGGGCAACCCTGTCTGGCAGAGCGTGATACCGGAAAGATTTTGGAGATGATTGTGCCTGTTGTAATCATGGCCGATGGGTCCTTGTATAGTACTTTAATCATATCAATGAAACCTTTTCCTAACCCCATCCTTTCCAATACTGCCCATAGAAACGACCATTCCAACCTGTCAAATGCTTTCATAGCATCCAGGGATAGTATCGCCTTAGGTGTGATGTCCTCTTTGTCTGTATCTAGTACGTGCAGTATTCGCCTTATGTTATCATTGATCAGGCGACCTTTTATGAAGCCTGTTTGGTCCGTATGAACTAAAGACGTCATATGCTTTTGCAATCTGATGGCTAATATCTTAGAGTACAGTTTGACATCGGTTCCGAGGAGGCTTAAAGGACGGTAACTACCGCATTCAGTGGGGTCTTTGTCTTTTTTGTGAAGAACTGAAATGAGTGCGGTATTTTGGTGTTCAATGAAGCTTCCCTCTTTGACTGAGTATAAGATCATATTTAGTAATAAGGGTCCAAATATGTCCCAGCAAGAAATGTACATTTCTGATGGGATACCGTCAATTCCCGGAGCTTTGCCGTTTTTCATTCCGGATATGGCCTTCTTGAGTTCTTCTAATGTGATCGGTACTTCTAACTGTTTAGCGTCTTCATCCGTAAGTTTAGGGAGAGTAATTTGATTAAGATATGTGTCTAATTTGTCTTGATCAAAGGTCGTTTCTGAGTTATATAAATCGGAGTAGAATTCTTTGAATGTATCGTTTATTATTTTGGGTTCTGTTACTAGAGCTTGTTGTTTCCTAATGGCAGTTATATCTGCAAATTTTGCATTAATTCTTAGTCGCATGGCTAATAGGTGACTAGGTTTAGAACCTTGGAAGTACTGCTGTTGTCTAGTGCTGCGTATTTGCAATTCCGATTTTTGTCTGTACATTGCTTTGATCTCGGTCTTTAGAATGTTAACTTGGTTATCTAGTCTAGTAGAGTTGTTGTATTTTAAAGAATTAAAAAGCGTTGAGTAAAGCGTTTCCATTTCAGACAGTTTTGTGTTTTGATTTTTGCGCAATATGGAGGTAAATCTATCCGAGAAATCCTTGATCATACTCTTTACCGACATCCATAATATTCTGGGATCTTGCACCGAGTTAGCATTATCTTGTAGGAATACTGTGAGAGCTTCTTTAATTTGTGTAATGAATTCCTTGTTGTTAAGCAGCATCGAATTAAAACGCCATCTTGGGGCCCGGGTAGATAATGTACCAAATGTTGCTTTCAGGATTAAGTAGCAGTGATCTGATAGCGCATTGGGTGTCATTTCCACTTCGTATTTATCAAATATTCTCGGGGATGCAAAGACGTAATCAATTCTGGATAGTGTGTTGTGTCTCGCCGAACGACAGGAGTACTTGCGGGTCATGGGGTTAAGTGAACGCCATAAATCAGTTACTCCTGTTGATTTCGACCAATCTTTTAATGCTTTAGATGAATTCTTTTGTTCGCTGGAGAAGGAAAGGTAAGTTTTGTCCATCCTTGGGTTCCAAATGGCATTAAAATCCGCACCTATTATGTATGAGTACTCGGGATGGTTTAACATTTCTCCTGTTAGTGAAGTGAAGAAACCCACTTCGTACAAATTCGGGGCATATACCGCTGCCAATGCAATTTTCCTGTTATTGTGTATAATCCTAGCTATAGTTATGCGCCCCTCAGCATCCGACCATACCCCTTTCAATTCGATATTTAATTTGCGTCTGACGACTATGGCTACCCCTCTAGTTCTCGTAGCAAAAGAAGAGTGACCAATATTATGGTATATGTTATCCGCTAACGTATTTATGTCTCCCTCTAAAATGTGCGTTTCGCTTAATAGTGCCACGTCCACATGTTCTTTTTTCATCAGTGTAAGCACGCTTTTGCGCTTGTGTTGTTTGTTTATCCCACCGGTGTTCCATACCATTATATTCAAACTAGCCATAGTCTATGCATGTTTTCGTGTAGTTTTTGGTAATGTTTCTGGAGTATGAAGCTACAATAGATGCACATCCAATTAATGAGGTCCCGTTGAGAGCTGAGCTTAAAAACATATATATATACAAATAAAAATCCCCTATTTTCCCCTCTCCCAGAAAGTCGAACATGCCTGTGTTCCAAGAACACATCCTCCGCGATTGACTTTCTCCCATGATCCACCGGATTGCCCAACCTGAGCATTGTAATCCTAATTTTCCTATGCTCATTGCCATAGGATCTAACATTTCCATTCTATTGCAATAGAATGTCGCTTTTGGTCTTGCACCTTCCCTTACTGTAATGAAGTATTGTGATAAATAACCTAAAGATAAAAATAAAAAATAAAATAAAAAGAGAATAAACCTTTATCGACATATTCCTTTGAACCCTCCACCAACGTGTGGGGGAAAAAAAAAAAAGGAAAAGATTGTAGATCAGTATTGACACCTTAATGTGAAGAACATTGGAAAAGAATAATGTAAGTTACAATATATTTAAAAAATATATAGTAATATTGACACCTTAATGTGAAGAACATTGGAAAAGAACAATGTAAGTTAAATTATATTTAAAAAATATAGGGTGATGAGAAGAAAAAATTTAATAAAATAAAAATCAATGGAAAGATATAGATAAGGAATAAGAGATAAATAATTATCAACATGGAGAAGCCACTAGAACCGATTTAACTGATTAGATAAGATAGAAAAGCAGCGCCTTTTAGCGCTTCAATGTGCCTTTAATGGAGTGATTACTTAAATTGTTAGAATAACCTTGCTGTGCTCATACGTTTATGTGTGGATAATTTTAAAGTATTATTAAGGGCTGATTGCACTTCATTTAATTTATTATATGCTATGTGTATGCACACCGAATGTTATTGTTAGAGTTGTATGCTTCGTTGTCATGGTGCCTTATATTCTAGAAGGTTGTAGAATATACTAGTGCCTAGACTATTTTACATTCCAGAATGATCTAAGAGACCCAGGGCATTTGAGCGATAAACCCAGAATATTCCAGATAGATCTTTTTGCATTGATATTTATTTGTCCCCTCAGAGACCAGAGACTGAAATTATAATGTATTATGAATCGTATTATACACAGTACACATTGTTATAGACGACTTGCATATCGTTTGCTACTTTGATGCACACAACAATGTTATTCCAACACTGGTGGAATGACCTCATTGATGAACACAATAAAGTCATTCCAACACTGGTATATATTTAGAGAGAGGCTTAACTGATTCCGGCATTTCCGTCATGCTTTGGGTTATTTGCTGCATTTTGAATCAGGAAATCCTCAGCATCAAAGGGTGTAAATGGACCTGACCTGCGGCCGTTATTGTCCAAGAATGATAACAGCGCCGGATATGCTAGCCTTGGCTTGTGGCCGGCTATGTACAGCTTTTGCATCACAACTTTGTATGGTTGACGTCGGATGATGGCCTCTCTGCTCAAATCTTCGTAGATAAATATTGGTTTATCACCATACTTCAGCTTCCCACGTTGGTTGCGAGCATATTTGATGATTTCATCCCTTGTTGTAGTTTTCCGCAGAGTGACAATGATGACTCTCGGCCCGTTGATATTTTGCCCCTGGGAACCAATTCTGTAAACTTGTTCCACTTCTGGCACTTTGTTTGGGTCGGAGTTATTCAAAATCGTTGATAACTCGTTTGGAAAGTTGATGTCATCGCAGTTCACTGATTCATCAAGCCCCACAATGCGGATGTTATTCCGCCTGTGGTAACGATGGGTTTCTAGTTGCCTCTCCATCACTTCGTTTTTAAGCAATTTTATTTCCCTCCGGTATTCATCTTTAACTTTTTCCATCTCTTCTCCCATCTCTGTCATGATACCTTCGTTCGTCTTGACTGCTTTTGTGTTTTCTGTCACCGAAATCTCCACTGTCGTGATTCGCTCTGACTGTGCATCGAACGCTTTCTTGACTTCTTCTAATTTCTCATCGATGTGATCGAATTTAGCCTCGATGCGATCGAATTTAGCCTCGACGTTTGCCTCGAGCGCCTTGATGTGTGTAATCTGCAGGTTAGACTGTTCTACCATCTGTTCTTTCATCAGGTTAGACTGTTCTACCATCTGTTCTTTCATCAGGTTAGACTGTTCTAACTGTTCTTTCATCAGGTTAGACTGTTCTACCATCAGGTTAGACAGTGTGTTGAAATCGGGTGGATTTCTGCTTTCTTCAGTTGACGGCATATGGTAGATAGATGCAGTGACGTTGGAATCCATAAATCTGGCTGCTCTCCCTCTCACGGAGCTTGAATCTGTACCTTCTTTTATGTTGGTCTCTATTGACTCTCTTTCGGGGACCGTAATCGATGATCCCGGTACGTTGTCCTCTTCCTTCTCCTCCTCGGAGCTTGTCGCCGTCGGCTCAGAACCAGCGACGGTTAGGACGCGTCTATCTCGTTTTTTTACGTCCTGCGCCGTTGAAGTTGCCGTAGTTATTTTCTCTGCCTTCTTTCCACCTTTAACCATATTGTCTTTTGATATGGTTAGTAGAGGGTCTTAACAATACATACGATGTGGTCTATTCTCTTTCTTTACTGTCCAAATAATGTTTTTAAACGAAATTAGCGTTAGTGGGAGCGGAGCAATTGCAAAATGCGTGTGCTACATGTTGTAGCGTAACCGGAAGTCAATGCATCTTGTATATATACTGTGATTTAACAGAATTGTCATAAAGGACACAGTGTTGGGTATCATATCTATCATAAAGGACACAGTGTATCATATATATCATAAAGAACACTGTGTATCATATCTGTCATAAAGGACACAGTGTATCATATCTATCATAAAGGACACAGTGTATCATATCTGTCATAAAGGACACAGTGTATCATATCTATCATAAAGAACACAGTGTATCATATCTGTCATAAAGGACACAGTGTATCATATCTATCATAAAGGACACAGTGTATCATATCTGTCATAAAGGACACAGTGTATCATATCTATCATAAAGGACACAGTGTATCATATCTATCATAAAGGACACAGTGTATCATATCTGTCATAAAGGACACAGTGTATCATATCTATCATAAAGGACACAGTGTATCATATCTATCATAAAGGACACAGTGTATCATATCTGTCATAAAGAACACAGTGTATCATATCTGTCATAAAGAACACAGTGTATCATATCTGTCATAAAGGACACAGTGTATCATATCTGTCATAAAGGACACAGTACTGTGGTGGGTATCATACCTGTCACCAGTAATACATCTGAGGCAGAGCGATTAAAGAGTTTATAAGAGTTGAAGCCACAGAATGTCTATACATCACATCACCATAGTCCAAAGTGTATAAGAAAACAGCTTCAACAATCCTCTTTCTACTAATCACGGGAAACCTGGATCTATGTCTGTGCAGGAAGCCAGTGGAAGTGGAAGAATATCCACATGGAACTTAAATGAAGATGTCTCATCAAGCCACAAGATATTTATACTCAGTGACTCAATGTTAGAACCTGGGTGACGAGTCAAGAAGACACAGCAACACCTCTTCCACCTCGGGCCTTTTTTAGAGAGAGTCATGATGTAAATGGTATATGTATTATTTATATATTTATAAAGACAGTTGATCTTTGCAGTCTGGAATGATTGTGCATATTGTACTGTGTGTGATGACTGAATACAACTACTAATATACTACTGTACTATCTACTATTACATCTTCTAACAAACACGTCCCAGTTCTACAGTTAATGGACACCTGCATGTTACCTGTCCAACCTGTGTGTCCAAGTGTCCCTTATCTCTGGGTGTGAGCGGACAAGGGAGGGGTGACACAGTGGGTGAGAGGCCGTGTTTATTCAAGATAAGGGTTGACCACAAGGTACACAGCTGCATTGCACGCCTACACCTGGCCGCAAGCATAGAGCTGATACATACATCACTGTTGTTTCAATAGAATAGAATAGAATAGAATAGAATAGAATAGAATACGGGGCGCCAGGGTGGGGCACCACGTAACGCACTGTAGTGCAACGCGGACGTCCCGGGTTCGACTCCCGGACCCGGCGACCTTTGCCGCATGTCCTCCCCTCTATATCTTCTCCCATACTTCCTCTCTGCCGGGTCTGTCCAATAAAGCAATAAAAATGCCAAAAAAATATCTAAATTTCTTTTTTTATAAAAAATAATAGAATAGAAGAGAAATTCTTGAATCATCCCGAGGGAAATGTGGCACTACAAATCGCTCACGGTAAACATTTAGTTAGACAAAACAATTAGTCACGATTAAGAATAAAAAATAAGCCCAAGAATAAAGTATAAAATATGCCTAAGAATAAAATAATAATAATAAAATACGGTCCGGGATTTACATTTCCTATGTTATGTATATACATTCTAATATAAAATGTACAGTAAAAATATACAGAAATCTACAGTAAGTGTAATATTGAACAATGTTGTTTTAAAAGTAAAAGTCCAGGAAGATGGTAATTGTCACCCTGTGCTCAGTGATGCAGTGAGGCACAGTGATGCGTTATAAAGTCTGATGGCTGTCGGAATGAAGACAGACAGATGAAGACAGACAGACAGACAGACAGACAGACAGACACACACACTACTACTACTACTAGGTTGTCCTCGGATGCATCCGTCTACCTCGCCGGTACTTTGAGTACGTCCACGTACGTTAATGTGGGACGTCCTCGTGATCGATGCTCGTGTGTTTGCTCCCACAGCACAAGTTTGACCCGCCACTGGACAGCTCTTGACCTGCCAGCCTCATTCTCCTGACTGCTATACTTTCTCACTCACACTTAACACTGTGAGCAGTGTGCAGGTGATGAGGGTAGAGGAGGGTAGAGGGAGGGAGGGAGGGAGGGTGTGGCCAACCTGAGAGAGAGAGAGAGAGAGAGAGAGAGAGAGAGAGAGAGAGAGAGAGAGAGAGAGAGAGAGAGAGAGAGAGAGAGAGAGAGAGAGGGAGGCGTGAGGACAGACACAGCCTGCAGAACAGATACAGAGAGCATAATGGAGGTGGATTCTGACTGAGAGACAGTGAGCAGGTTTACCTCACACCATGCTCCCAGGGAGAGGAGGACAACACTCACTGTGTCGTCTACTCTGTTGACGGACAAGAGGACTGATCAAGGAAGCATGCCAGGTAGGATAATAATACAAGAATTGCAGCTCAAAGTGTTGCTCAACGAACAGGTTGCTCAACGAACAATAACACTATACAACAACCATCAGATGCACTCACAGCACACACATCCACACGCACACACTCACTTTAACAAACAACTCAATGCAGCACCCACGTACACACTTTGAACACCTAAACACACTTTATATTTATTGGCAAAGAATTTGCACTACAACCCATACCTCAGTACACCTTACTGTAAATTGTACTTAAATTGTACCTCATCCCATTTCTGCTTTGCACTATATATATATATTGTATATTAGTATATTGTATAGTATATTGTATGGTAACTCAGTTACTTCTACTTTGCATTGAACATTGTACATATGTACATATTGAACACTGGTGTCTACGTACGTGACTTCTATTTTATACTGCTATACTTATTTTATTTTATACTTATCTTTTTTGTCTAGTACAGTCTCTGGAGCGTAACAGAAACTACTACTACTGTATGACAACTAATAAAGAAACTTGAACTTGAAACTTGAAGTGCTTCACAGCAGTATGAAAAAGACAAAATCACACCAAATCAGAGTTCTTCATATCAGGGTCTGTGTGATCCCCATTGAAAGCAACCTTTTAATCAGAGCACTACAGGCTTAGAGAACTGACCCAAGAACATCTAACTTGTTATCTTCTTTTGTGTGCATTCCATCAGAAGCGTTTTTGTTTGTGTGAAAAATCAAGAATCAAGAGGTTTATTTGTCACATACATACCAGGGCATACAGTGAAAATGCGGGTGGTCATGCCCGCATTGATTGTGCAAAATACAATAATAAAATAGGCATAGAAATAATGTAATAGGTAAGGGAGGGTTGGGTGAGAGGCCGTGTTTATTCAAGACAAGGGTTGACCATAACGTACACAGCTGCATTGCACGCCTACACCTGGCCGCAAGCATAGAGCTGATACATACATCACTGTTGTTTCAATAGAATAGAATAGAATAGTGTGGGGATGTCGGATATTATCGGCCTACCGATATTATCGGCCGATATCAGCATTAAAATGTGATATCGGAAAATATCGGTATCGGTTTAAAAAAAACATTTCTATAACTTTTATTTACCCAGGCAGGCAAGTAAGAACAAATTCAGATTTTATTTATTGTCAAAAGTATGCATAATGTTGTGTTAATTCCACAACAAGAGATATGTAATGTTAATTACCTGAAATTATTAAATTTTTTGGGGGTGGAAACCCTGCATATATCGGTATCGGTTGATATCGGTTGATATCGGTATCGGAAATTAAGAGTTGGACAATATCGGTATATCGGTATCGGTAAAAAAGCCAATAT
>NC_140177.1:11701978-11716252 GCF_963971535.1 Notolepis coatsorum
GTTGCACTTTGCACTTTTTACTTCTAGAATAGGCTTTATGGCTACCGACCTCGCCAGGGGGGGTGTGGGGACACAGTCATCTTAACCATTTAACCAAAAGTACATTCCTTGCTGTTCTGTCCTGACCTGTCCCTGGTATGGATATCTAAAGTGTCATTTCTTCCTTAAGCTGTGACCATGTCTCCTTAAAAACCCTAACCTTACTTGTACCATACATTTTTGATTCAATTAATTTACGACAATCCCTTCTCTGAGGGGTCTACCCTCATTATGTAACCAGTAAATTTCCAAAATCAAAAATGATATAATTTCCATAAAATATAAACCATTTTTCAAAATTTTCAAAAATTCAAAAAATCCAAAATTTCACTTACCTCTTCTTCTTGCACAGTTATACACATTATCAGTTATTATTATGACATCCAGTCTAGGTCCGTCTCTCTATGCAAAGAGATGATCGTACCATTCTCAGTTTCTTTTTGTTTACGACTATTTTTATCCATGTCCTTACTTACCACCTGTGTCTATTTGTGTAATGGCCTCTGCAAGAAAAGATTCTACTTCACACAAAAATAGAAGACTAACATTTCTAATAAAACCCCGAAAGAGACTTAAATCATAAACATATAAAAACTAATTTTCTCCTTCGCAAAAGACCTTCTGAGGTCTATTTCCTCTTAGCTGCAATTTTACCAGTTTTCCTCACTGAAACCTCTGAGGTCTATTAATAACCCTTTTTGGCCGTCTCTCTTTTGTTGCAGTTGCGCTACTCGCTCTCTCCTCCAACGTCCTTGGTTCCGCTGTTGGTACTCCGCCAAAATCCACAGAGGAAAAATCATCATTTTCCAATTCCAATTCATGATCTCCTCTGTCTGGTTCCTGCAAAAATCCTTCATTTCCCCTAGAGGGACCATCATGTTCACCTCGGTCTGGTTCCCCATAATCGTCTTCATTCTCCCCTTCATCGTGCCTTTCCTCCTGTTCTTGATCAATGAACAGGGGTTCGGATTCCAATTCTTGCCCATCTTGCAGGGCTTTTACGCAATGCGAAAGATGAAACCACATTGATGATCCTTTTACCTGTAACGCTCTTTCCGTAGCTCTTACGACCTCGTACGGTCCTTCCCGCCGCGCTCCATACCACTTGCGTCTGAACACTTTAACATAAACGTAGTCCCCTGGTACTATCTGGGGAACATTCCGCCTATCCTCCTCCTCCTCTGTCTCTCGTTTACTAGAGACATAATCATAGATTGCCCCGTGGAGCTTTGACATGTACTTCACGTACTCACGCATCTCGTGGTCTAGAATATCCAAACTCGGACCTTTCCCTGCTGCGCGCAATCCGGGCACAACCATACATCGGCCAAACAACATTTCGTGCGGAGTTAAACGCAGGCCCCGGATCTCGCTAGATCTACAAGCCATTAATGCTAACGGTAACGCGCTCAGCCAGCTTAGACCGGTGTGTTGACAGATCTTAACCAATTTGTTCTTAAGTACCCCGTTCATGCGTTCCACAGCCCCCTGGCTCTGAGGGTGGTAAACGGACCCGAAACGCTGTTTTATCCCCATCTGTTGGAGAACTAAACGTACAGTTTTGTCCACAAATTCTTTGCCATTATCGCTGCAGATTTTATCTGGAATACCGTAACGGCTTATTATCTCACGGCATAAGAACTTAGCCACTGAGGCAGCATCCTTATGTTTTGTCGCACAAGCCTCCACCCACTTTGAAAATCGACACACCACGACAAGAATGTACCTTTTCTGGTTAATCGGTTTTATCATGTCTACATAGTCAATCACAAGTTCTCTCATTGGGCCATTTGGGGTGGGGATGTGTCCCGGAGACACAACGATCCCTCTGCGTGCATTGTTCTTCAAGCAAATTGCACATCTACTTATTACACAATCAATCTGCCGTAGCAGGTTTGGCGCCCAAAACCCATACTCCTCAATTTTCCTACTCACCTCTCTCCGGTGGGCATGACAGAACTCATGCGCAGTTTGGATCAGCAGTCCGACCAGGCCAGTTGGTGCAACCACAAGTCCCTCATGGTTCCGCCACAAACCTGTCCCATCTCTACTAGCCCCCCTTGCTGACCAGAGATTTCTCTCCACCTGACTCGCCTCTTCCTGAAAGGTCAAAACATCTTTGTAAGTAATCTTATCTTCCAACTCCACCTCATGTGTGATAACCAATACCTTACCTGCTCTGTCCGCACCTGTCACTTGCTTGGCAGCGACATCTGCCATGTTGTTACCTCTGGTCACCTTAGACTCATCAGACTGATGGGCAGCACATTTGATAATCGCAATTCGTTTGGGTTTCATTATTGCTTCCAACAAATCGGTTATCTGACTACAGTGTCTTATGGCGGTACCATCTGCTCTCTTAAAACCTCGCCCTTTCCACACAGCTCCGTAGAGAAAACTGATATTCTGTGCGTAGCTACTATCCGTGTAGATATTACAGCTCTTGCCTTCTGCCATTTTGCACGCTTCAGTCAGAGCGACTAGTTCCGCCAGCTGAGCTGAACAGGGTTGTGTCAAGGCTTCGGCCTTTGCTACGACAAACCCATCACCTTGTGATTTTACTACAGAGTAACCTGCTTTTAGGTCCTCTCCAACTCTGTAACATGAGCCGTCTGTCCATAGTTCCAAATCAGGACTGCTAAACGGGAAAGCCTGCAAGTCAGCTCTAAGCCTGGAGTACCTCTCAGCTGCCGCCACACAGTCGTGAGGTTCTCCATCCTCAGGCTTAGGAAGGGTCTGCGCTGGGTTCACTATGGAACACCTAGTCAAAGTAACATCTTCCTGTTCCAAAATCCTGTAATAATTTTTCAGACGGGGTATCGTTAGTGCAGATTTACCAGATTCCAACAAATTTTGGATCGCATGTCCTACCATAATATTGACTGGATACCCCATCATGATACTTGCAGCTTTCTCGTACATCAGGAAGACTCCGGCGCAATCTCTGTAGCACGGAGGCATTCCCATTTCCACCTCTGAATAGGCGATGGAGTAGTATCCTATTGGTTGTGGATGGATCCCCACTCCGGTGTTTTGTGCCAGTACTGCGCATGCATACCTCTGATCTGAAGAGGAAGAGACATACAGTATGAACTGCTTGGTATAGTCAGGCAAAGCCAAGGCCGGGGCAGCTAACATACGGGTCTTTATGGTCTCAAATGCCCTTAGGCCCTCCTCAGTCCAGGTTACTTTAGCACTCAACTTATCATTTCCGCAAACTTTTATCATAGCTCTTAAAGGCCCTACTAGTTCTGTATAATTCTCCACCCAAGTGGAACTATACCCGACGATTCCCAAAAACATCATCATCTGTCTTACAGTCACTGGCTTTGGAGCTTTCTTAATAGCCACCAAATGTTCCTCTGTAATAGCTCGATGGCCTTTTGAAATCGTTTGACCTAGATATGCTACTTTAGGTTGACAGTACTGCAATTTTTTCAAAGACACCTTGTGTCCCTTCTCTGCTAGTAGTTGCAATAGTTCAATAGATTCCTTGTGACATGTTGTCTGATCGTCGGCACACAAGATAATATCGTCCATATACTGAATGACTCTGGATTTCAATCTCAGGTCTAACCCGTCCAGATCCTCTCTCAAGATCTTGTTAAAGATGTGTGGGGAATGCTTTAATCCCTGTGGGAGCCTAGTGTACTCATAATGCTCATTCTTATAGGTAAAACCAAAAAAATGCTGGCACTCTTTGCTCAAAGGTACGCTAAAATAGGCGCTACACAAATCTATAACCGTAAAATACTCAGCTTGCGGCGGGATGAATGTCAGTAGTGTGTGGGGATCTGGGACATCGGCGGGATAGTCAATTAAAACCTCATTGACGGCCCTCAAGTCGTGTACCAGACGGTACGAGGTGTCAGGTTTCTCCACTGGCAGCAACGGCGTGTTGCTCTTGGGGCTCTTTGTCTTTCGTAGTACTCCAGCTTCTAGAAGTCCTTTGATTTGTGGCTCAATTCCGGCCACCGCTTTTTCCTTCAGTGGGTACTGACTTTTCCAGGGCAGGGTTGCTCCTGGTCTAAGCTCCACCCTCACTGGTTGAGCAGATTTGATCAGTCCAATGTCGGTGCTATGTTTTGACCACAGCACTTCTGGTATGGCCCCCATCATCTCCTCCTGGAGGCTCAATTTCTGGGGGGTTTCTTCTACTGTCTCCTGTGACAGCTGCACCGTCTGGGGACGTCCCATCCCTGTGCCTTGAATCATTATCTTGACGAACCGTTTGTCCGGGCTTATCCATATGAGTCGGTTCTCCGTCGTCTGTTCGAACTTTATTCCTTCTGCCTCTTTCATCATCCTTCCGATGTGTTGTTGGTCGCACGAGTCGGTCACTTTTAGCGTCACGTGGGGAACGCTGTCTGTGATCTCGTGTTCCTTTTGTAGATAGTTGCTTCGTGCAAGCCGTATTGCTGCTCCTTGGGGACCCATCACTATGCTGGTGGCGTTGAGCTGCACCTCCTCTGGTTGATTTCTCATCCACTCCTCGGCTTGTCTTTCATCCGCATCTTTATAGTATTGTAGAGTGCAGTGGTATGGTGTCTCTGGGTTCCTCGCCGATGGCATATTGGCGGTGATGAAGGTCTCCCATTCCAACGCTGGTCCGAGCAACTCCTGGCTTAGGTTCCCCAACCAGTATACTTCCGGTGGTCGGGGGTCCGTCCTTTGCATCATTTGATAGTATTGGTCTTCTGGGACGTCGATTACACAACCATCAGGCGTGCATAGAATGTTCATCCCCAGCATACCAAGGCCGTCCCTGCCCAGTAAGCCGATGGGTGCGGTGTCGGAGACCAAGATGGAAACAGTCGCCTCTTTGCCTTTGTACTTCAGGGTGACAGGTTCTGTCACTGGAATCAGCTTTTTTATTCCCTCAAATCCAATGGTCCGTACATATCGACCGGACATGGGCAGGTGTGTCGCATCTTTAAGTTGGACCACAGTGTACGCCGCCCCGGTGTCTGCCATCATCCTGACAGATTTATTATTCACCGCTACGTGCACTATTGGTTCCTCCCTTAAGTGTGACAATGACAGCTGGCACCCCCCCATTGAACTATCTGGGCCTCGTCAGAACATCTGTTCCGGCCCCCTGGATGGATTTACTGGGCCCATGTTCTGTTGCTGGTTCTGGTCTTGGGTCTGGCCTTGGTCTTGGGTCTGGTATTGGTTTTGGGTCTGGTATTGGTTCGGTCCGTACCACTGATCCTGGAGTCGGCCGTTTCTTCCTCGGCCACCTCCTCTGTTATTTCCTCGACCCCTGGGGCTGGCTAGCCACCCTTTGTCACAGTATCGGGCAAGATGGCCGAGTTCTCCACAAGTCCAGCACTCAACCGATGCCGGCCATCCAGACGATCCTCCTCTTGGACGTCCATTCCCTCCTCGGGGCTGCCAGTTCGATCCCCGCTGATTCTGTTGTTGTATGGGTGCCGGTGCTTCCTGTTTTGTGGGCTGTGCTGTTTCCTGGTTGTTCAGTTGTCCACTATTCCCCGTCTCGGCTCTGGGTGGTGTGGCTTGTACCAGGGCTTGGAGGTACTCTACCATCTTGACTGCCTCGACCGGCTGTTGGTACATGAGCTTTCGCTGACTTGCCGTTTCTTTGTCTTTGGCCTGTTGTTCCTTCTTCCTGTGCAGCTCCACTTGATGGCTCACGTTCTCCAGGTATGCATTTAACGGAAGGCTTCCCAGACACACCACTTCATTCAATTTCTGTCTCACCTCATTGGAGAGGCCCTTCTGTATTTTCTCTCTTAGCATCGCCTCTCCCATTGGATTTTGTGCAGGGTCTTGGCCGGTCATGTCTCTCCAGGTGGCGTAGGCTTGTGCCACATACTCTCTGGGGGGGGTATCAGGTCCCAACGCACCAATGTGGATCTTATCTGGATGCATCAGGGTGTGATAGGTCTCTCGCAGGACCCGCCACAGTGCTCCTCGGTGAGCGGCGAAGAGGTCCTGGTCGTGGGCTCCAGACACCACATACCGCACCAAGGCAGCCTTGGTTAGTAGTTCTTCCATGCCAGCGACTCCTATTTTGTGAGAGAGTAGTCGCTTGACATCGCCGATAGCCAGCTGTTGGCCTACCATTATTTCCTCCAGCTTGGCAATCCATGGAAAAGCCCCATTCTGGAGGGAGGGCAACTTCTCCGATATTTGGGACATGTCTGAAGCATTCCATGGCTGGTACTCCAATCCCTGATGTCTTATCATCAAGGGTTGTATGTTGACCGTAGACTCTCGGGTAGTGGATCTGGTCACTCTTTTTTCTTCCGCCTTTTTCAACATTTTGATTTCATCTCTTGCTTCTCTCATTTGGTCTTCCAATTCTGTTCGTGCTTCGGTGCCCCTTCTCCAGCGTTCGCCGATTGCTCGGTATCCCTCGGAATCAATGTCTTTTGCCTCTTGGTAGGCCTGTATCTGTGCTTCCAGCTCTCGGTTTTCCTTACTCATCCCATGATGTCGTCGCTTTAATTCCTCCATGGTAGCCGTCAGTTTCATCCGCCGATTGCTTTCTTCTAGGGAAGGTGAGGGCACGGAGAGTGTTGAAGGGTATCTTTGAGCAGGTAAGGTCTTCGGCGTCCCTACTTTGATGAGTCTCTCCCTTCTCTCCTCTTCCTCTCGTTCTCTGTCTTTCTCCTGATACTTGGTCTGGGGCTCCCATGTCTGGTCCTCGTCCTCTGTGTCTTCCGCGTATTCACGGCCTTCGGGGGAATAGGACCGGTGATAGCTGGGAGCTTGTCTTGACCTCTCCCGGGGATAGTCTCCTCTGTGGCTGCGACTCCTGACGTACAGACTATCTATTTTGTCGTCTATCTCCCTGATGTCATCGCTTCGACGTCCCTCTCCTTCTGCCCAGAGAATTTCTTTGGCTGCGGAACTGAGTGGTGTGTATATGCCTCGATGTCTCTCTTCGTCTCGATATCTCTCCTCGTCTCGATATCTCTCCGCCGCCCTGGGATAAGGAATACTGTGGGACTGAACGTCTCGCTCCCTTCTTCTCTCCTGGTCCGTTTCGTCTACTTCAGGTGTTAGGGTGATTGTGGTCACTGCCCGTCCCATCTCTGTTCTACTGCCGTTATTATTGGTTATCTCGTATTGGCTCTCCATGTCTATTACAGGCAGGATAGGGTAGATTGGTTCCCTATTCCTGCTGGCATATGGTGGAGGTGCTATAATTACCTCAGGTGCTTTTTGGGAGATGACTATTGTCCTTTTAGGGGCCAGGGGAGTGATCAGAATGGGAGCTAGCTCCTCTATTGGCAGGGCCTCCTTATTGACAGTCAAACTGTCCTCAACCATACTCTTCCTTCTCTCAGCTTCCCGAGCGAATTTTGATAAGGTGTCCATTTCTATCATGCGTTTTTCCCCTCTCTTTGTCAGCTTTCCCACTTTTTCCTCTTCCGTTCTATATGTCCTAATTAGAGCAGTCAGATCTGATATTATTTCTAAATCAAAAGAGCCCTCAATAGGCCAGGGTTTGGTGATGCGTGTCCATCTTTTATTCCATTTCTCTGATAATTTAATAAGTTTTTTCTCATAATACGGATTGTCCTCTGTGTAAGGATTATTTTTAACAAGCACTTGTATCGGGGTATCCTCCATCCAACCAATGGGTGTACTCGCATCTTTATTTGCCTCTGTTGTCATTTTTCTATATCCGTTTCTTCTTCTCATGTACTTTATTTTATTTTATTTTATTTTTTATTTTTAAAATGGCAGTAGGCAAGAGTGATCTTTGTATTCCCTGTCTAAGTGTAGGTGTCTATGCTTGTGTGACTATCTCCTACTCGAACAACCGCTAACGGTACCTGTAGCCCTGTCTATTCTCTCCTTTCCCTTTTCACTGGTGATCTGTAGTCTTACCTGACTTGTGGTGCCCTTGTTGCCTGGCAGAACTGCTGAAAAAATAGAGCACAAAATACAACAGTTCTTTTTAATTTTTCAACTGGAATTTCACTTTACTCCGTTTTTCCAGTATGAATATATCTTCTATCTAACATTCATACCACATCTAATTTTTGAGAGATTGGTTATCAACAGTATGAATAATCATTTACTTAATTCATACAATTTTTTCAAATTTCTGAGAGATGTTGTGATTGACAGTGGTGTTTGCGTTTTCGGTGTCTACTCCCTTATTTCCGCTTCTATGTTGACTCCTCCTTCGTTGAATATCCGCTTTCCGATGTTTTCCCCCGTTCTCCCGCTCCAATGTTCTGTTTTACCTCGAAAATCACAAAGTTTTTGATTAGTGTCTCAGCCCTTATCACATTTCATTCAATCATCTTGTTCCCATTTTTCAATACTACTTCCCCCCAGTGGACATTTGTCCTCCTCAGACACGTGTCCACTAACATTGTTTATACGCACCTTCCGACATCACTCCCTGCACGCCGCGAGGCCCCACCCTCTGTTTTTCGAAGCGTCCATTACAGACTCCCCACAGAGGACAGGATTACCTCACCACAGGTACAAGGTAGTCAACGCCCAGGCACCCCACCTTGTCACTCACCCCAGGAAGCCCAGTGCCCTGCTAAACGATCATGCATAACCGTACAGACTCAGCACCAGACCCCGGAGACCTAACAAATCAACACAGTCCTCCTCCTTGTACCTATTTATGGAAACAAAACTCATTCACAAAAACAACATTACCTTTACAATATCCCCAGGCACGTCCCCCAACATCATACCCCATGCACACCCCATCCCCCACCCCTCGACCCAGACTGTCCAGCAGCCCAGATCAAAAAGCGACAGACAGGGCGTACTCATGGTACCTTTGCACCAACGGAACGCCCACCCCCGCTCGGCCCCCTTCGTCATCCTCCTTCACCGCCATTACCCTAGTCATAACAGGTGCAGCCGAGCGGAGTGACTTCTCCACCGCCGGACCGGCTGCGCAGAGAGTCCTAATCAGATACCCAAAGCATGCTCTAATCACTGACACACACACGACCAATATCACAAATATCACCACTGCACAGAGAACGTACTTAACTATCACCCAACCCATATACCCCAACTGCTCCTGACCCCAATCTTCCCACGATGTCCCCCGAGTCTCATGGAGATCCCTCGTAATGTTCTTCAAATGTTCTATCACATCTGGCATCCCTATCTCATCATTTGCTGGCACATAAGTACAGCATTCCTGACCAATCAACGCACACGTACCCCCTGAAGCTGACAACAAGAAATCCATTGCCGCTCTTGTCTGCATCTCCATTAATCTCAACGACCGCATCTCCTCATTCTCTAGGCTAAACCCCTTAGTTGTTGTGATCGTCATCTCTTCAAACAATGCAGCCAAGTGATCAATCTCCTGCCAATTAGCATATGTCCCATACGCCGGAAGCGCCACCCTAAAAAAATGATCCGCACTCACAGCTCGCGCCTTCCTAGCCCTAGGGTGCGTCGGCAAAACATCAGTTATCCTCATCGCCGGTACCAGATATCCCAACGCACACCTTCCTTTCCAACCTGCCGGTAACGCTGCATATGCATTGTCCCCACAAATCCAATACGTACCTGGGGGTGCCCGTGCCGCCACCTTCGCAGCCCCCAGGCTCACCCCTCCTACACAATTTCCCAGCGTGCCCATATACTTACCATTTTCGCCATCTTCACACCTCGTAAACTCTTCTGGCCTAACTGCCACTGGAATAGGCGTAACATCCAACACAGCCTGCTCCGCCATTGCCCCTAACAACCCCTTTGCCTTATGATACCCCTCCTGTCTCTCCTCACTCACACCCTTACACAGGAAAGGTAGATTAAAACCCCTCAGCACAGAGTTATGACACTCAGTGACTGGGTGGGCCATCAACGGCAAACCGGCTGCAGACGACTCTGGTGCTAGGCCACACACATAACAATCAGTTTTATTTGCACTTTTCGCCACCTCCCTTGCTATTTTTATAAACATATTCGTGTGAGGCTCACGCAAGTCTCGCCTGTCCACGTCTATATTTATAAGTTCGGGTGCCGGGGGCCAAAAATAAAACAAAACTCCCGCCACAACAAGCAACCAACACGTTATCAGAGCGCCCAAAACCAACACGCACTCCGCACGCCTAGACAAACCAAGCATCCTTGGACCGGCCTGCACTCCTCTGCGTTATCTCTGCTTCCCTCCTCCTGCTGCGCGTCTCCCCACTCTCCCTGCAACGCCCTACAGACAACAACCAACAACATCCCTTATTACAAACTGTTCACTATACAACATTTGACCCCTTCCTACTTCTCCCCCTAACCAACCCTCCGACATATTCCTAATAGGAGAGTGGAAGAGGGGGGGGTGGAAAGGCGCCCCCGGGCCGGGGATGGGGACACACACTGGGAAAGGCCCGGGAGGGAGGGAGCACACCCAATTCCCCCAGAGGAGAGGAGACCCGGTCTAGACCAGAGCACATTTATGCTAGACCGGAAGGGAGGGAACGCCCCGTGAGGGAGTACACTACTAGGGAAAGAGTGACGCACCTCGGAAAGGAGCTAGGACAGGAGGGGAGGGGGAAGAAATATCCGACAAGAGGGGGGCGAAACAACAATACCACCACATACCACAACACTACCTATGTCTAAATGGCGGTCGGCGTTGCCTCCTAACCTTCCGACTTTGGTGGAGATCTCCAGCCAAACCTATCATGGGTCTCCACCAGTGTTTTAAAAGCTGCCTCTGCCTCTTTCTGACTCAAAGACGCCCCTTCTGCTCCCTCTCCCCCCTTAACCATGCGACTCTGACCCATCACTAGACTAGTCGCAAATTGCCTTACGACAGCCTCCATGGTATAAGCGCTAGACCAACCACTTTGTGTCAACAATTCCATACATATGACCCCACCTTTGCTCACATAACCATGTTCTAACCTCGGGGAGAGTACCCTCATAAAAGGTGGAGAGAACGGAAAATCCTGTGGAAAAGAGACACCCAACAATATAAACTCCGCCTTAGCCTCCTTCATATCCTGCCACAACAAGGAGTCCACATCCAACTGAAACAACCTAATCTCCCAGCTAAACAGATCATCCCCAACCACTTCTGCTGTAATAAAACTGTCACCCAGACGTCTGACCTCCTGAAGTTCCCTCATAAGTCTTTTTGACCTGACCAGGGCACCCCGAGTCATCTCTGTTGATGCAGATGGCGCACTGGTTCCCCTCATTCTTGCGATTGTCCGTGCGAACCAGCCCTGTGGTGCAGACCGCCGTTCCACCGTCTGGCCTTTCACCATCTTTAACTGGTCAGATTAGTCATGCATTAGACAACCTTAATTGCCCAATTAATCCCCACATTCAACACCCCAACCCTGTTAGCACCCTAGACCCTGCCTACAGTGTCACAGAACCCAGACCGGATCCCCCCAAAAGGGACCCAGAGATAAGGAAGGGACGGGGGGGGGGGGGGGGGGGGCAAAAAGCGCACCATTTCCGCACGGGGTCTCACCCCTCTGGCGGAGAGAACTGATATCTCAATCCTACAGCGGGGCGGGGGGCACATACCATAGCATACACGGAATGAGGGAACGAGAGACTAGGAAGGGAGGGGAAGGGGGCATCTAGGGAAAGAGGGGAGGGTGCACCAATGTAGGGAGGGGGGGGTACTCCTAGGGAAGGAGCCACGTAGGGAGGGGAGGGGGAGTTCACACTAAACTTCCAGTATACCACACCTCTGCTGCGCACACTGCACCACATAGGGAGGAAAAGAGAAGTGAGGGAGATTGGAAGGGAGAGAGAGAGAGACGGAGGGAGGGAGAGAGAAGTGAGGGAGAGGAAAGGAGGAAGGGAGAGGAAGGGAGGGAGAGGAGAGGAGAGGAGAGGAGGGAGTGAGGGGGGGGAAAGAGGGAGGGAGGGAGAGAGAGAGAGACGGAGGGAGGGAGAGAGAAGTGAGGGAGAGGAAAGGAGGAAGGGAGAGGAAGGGAGGGAGGAGGGAGGGAGGGAGAGGAGAGGAGAGGAGAGGAGAGGAGAGGAGAGGAGAGGAGAGGAAAGGAGGGAGAGGAAAGGGAGGGCGGGAGGAGGGAGGGAGGGGGGGAGGAGAGGGGAGGGAGGAGAGGAGAGGAAGGAGGGAGGGAGGGAGGAAAGGAAGGGAGGGGAGAGGAGCGGAGAGGAGAGGAGAGGGGAGGGAGGGAGGGAGGGAGGGAGGGAGGGAGGAGGGAGGGAGGGGGGGGGGGGGGGGAGGGAGGAAGGAGAGGGAAGGAGGGAGGGAGGAAGGAGAGGGAAGGAGGGAGGGAGGGAGGAGAGGAAATGAAGGGAGGGAGGGAGGGGAGGAAGGGAGGGAGGGAGAGGAGAGGAGAGGAGAGCAGAGGAGAGGAGAGGAGAGGAGAGGAGAGGAGAGGAGAGGGGAGGGAGGGAGGGAGGGAGGGAGGGAGGGAGGGAGGAGGGAGGGAGGGGGGGGGGAGGGAGGGAGGAAAGAGAGGGAAGGAGGGAGGGAGGGAGGAGAGGAAAGGAAGGGAGGGAGGGAGTTGAGGGAGCACTCAAAGGCGAGAGAGATCGAGAGCATCCCGCACAACACACCCAGGGGGACCGTGGCACAACAGAAGCTATTTTAATTCCTATGATAACACCGCCCCCTGCTGTATTTTTCCACACATCACTTCTTTTGCACCACAGTACCCCCAAACATCCTGTAGGAGGCGCCCTCAACCTTCTAACAACACGTGCACCATTACGTAGCACGCCAGACCACGTGCCCTCTCAATTTTAACCCCAACACCCAGAATCCCCCGCACCGAATTGTAGTTCGTCTTGCAGGCCGGCATCCTGCAGACGTCATCCCCGAAACTACGTCACGTCCGCCATTCCTGAGATCTCGTTGGACACCAGAATAGCAACACGCGAGGCTTCGTCACGGGACTTCATTTGTTTACAAAATTACCTTTTCATTTCATTCACTCCTAACCTTTAAAACAACTCATCCCCATTTTCTTTCATACAACGCCACAATCACACACATTCTCTCATCCAATTCTATAATAACCTTCAGCCCTGGGCAGCTCAACACAGCACGTAGCACTTAACATTAGCCCCGGGTTCCCAACGGCAACCTCTTAGTACGGTCCCCGCCGTAGCAACTCGCGACGCCAATGTTAAAGCTGGCACCGGTGTTACATCACATGGAATTAATGCATATCACAATCTACATCCCTTAACCATATAATTACACGTCTTCACACAGGTCCTCATTAGCCCCGCTACTAAACAGTGCTTTATATACTAACTCATAATGCTTCTAAGTGCCCTTCTTTTAATTCGAACATAAGCGCAGATCTTTATAACCCCCCAGTGCACAAGTGCTAAATTTTTCCCAGGTTTAAGAGGACTACCTTACGCGCTCCAGAGCTCTTGTTCCGTAAGAACTAAACGGATTCGTACGACGTCGATTTGTCTTTAGCAACGTACAAACCAGACGTCTCCAGTTATTGTCATTGCATTTGAACCTACGATTCTAAACAAGAGTCTCTGTCGCCTAACCTGGCGCAATCCCCTAGCCCCTCAGCAGTGCGCGACCTGAACTTTTTTATTGTCCAACCCGATCGCGCCAATCCCCTTCATTTCATTAGTGCCGATACGGCTGTGCGCTCAATCGTTTAATTCGATCGCGCCAATGCAACCATTCTCTACCCCTGTTCGAAATCTGCCCAAACAAACCCCGACAATACAGACACATCTTCAACTCACCGTTTGGCCTCTGCTGGTTGTTGTTGCTTCGAGGATGGTGTAGTCAGGCGTCGCTGCTCTGCTCTGAGAGTTTTTGAAGTTCTGTTGTCCTTGTCCTGGGTCCCGTTCGGATGTACAGACCGGTAGTCACGGCGCCAGATTAACGTGTCTTTTCAATGATTTTATTTGCTAAAGTCTCAGGATCGTATAGTGGATCGCTACTGTATCTCTGCTAAATTGTACTCACACGTTTGTTCAAATGTCTTATAAATGATTTGGAGTCGGAGCCAGGCGCTTTAGGGTACAAAGACAGTCTCGCCGTCGTTTATTGGAAGATCCAAAAACAGCTTAAAGTTCTCGTTAACTTTTCTATTCTATAATCAGGACTCGGCAGCACGTCTCGATTGGATAGGTTTTCAGCATAGGTTTGGGGGTCGTCTCAAGATGATGTTTTCTCCGTCCTTGACGTGGTCTCCTGGTCTCCGTGGTTGTGTCTTTTTCAGGTCTCAGATCTGTGGTAAATATAGGACTCAAAACCCCTCCCCCAGTGGTCGAGTCCCTGAGATGTGCTTTCAC
>NC_140177.1:11716452-11788952 GCF_963971535.1 Notolepis coatsorum
CCATTATCACTGTCCTCTCTACTATAAATAAAACCATTATCACTGTCCTCTCTACTATAAATAATACCATTATCACTGTCCTCTCTACTATAAATAAAACCATTATCACTGTCCTCTACTATAAATAATACCATTATCACTGTCCTCTCTACTATAAATAAAACCATTATCACTGTCCTCTCTACTATAAATAAAACCATTATCACTGTCCTCTACTATAAATAATACCATTATCACTGTCCTCTACTATAAATAAAACCATTATCACTGTCCTCTACTATAAATAAAACCATTATCACTGTCCTCTCTACTATAAATAAAACCATTATCACTGTCCTACTATAAATAATACCATTATCACTGTCCTCTCTACTATAAATAAAACCATTATCACTGTCCTCTCTACAATAAATAAAACCATTATCACTGTCCTCTCTACAATAAATAATACCATTATCATTGTCCTCTCTACTATAAATAAAACCATTATCACTGTCCTCTCTACTATAAATAAAACCATTATCACTGTCCTCTACTATAAATAATACCATTATCACTGTCCTCTCTACTATAAATAAAACCATTATCACTGTCCTCTCTACTATAAATAAAACCATTATCACTGTCCTCTACTATAAATAATACCATTATCACTGTCCTCTACTATAAATAAAACCATTATCACTGTCCTCTACTATAAATAAAACCATTATCACTGTCCTCTCTACTATAAATAAAACCATTATCACTGTCCTCTACTATAAATAATACCATTATCACTGTCCTCTCTACTATAAATAATACCATTATCACTGTCCTCTCTACTATAAATAAAACCATTATCACTGTCCTCTACTATAAATAATACCATTATCACTGTCCTACTATAAATAATACCATTATCACTGTCCTCTCTACTATAAATAAAACCATTATCACTGTCCTACTATAAATAATACCATTATCACTGTCCTCTACTATAAATAATACCATTATCACTGTCCTCTCTACAATAAATAAAACCATTATCACTGTCCTCTCTACAATAAATAATACCATTATCATTGTCCTCTCTACTATAAATAAAACCATTATCACTGTCCTCTCTACAATAAATAATACCATTATCATTGTCCTCTCTACTATAAATAATACCATTATCATTGTCCTCTCTACTATAAATAATACCATTATCACTGTCCTCTCTACTATAAATAAAACCATTATCACTGTCCTCTCTATAATAAATAATACCATTATCATTGTCCTCTACTATAAATAATACCATTATCACTGTCCTCTCTACTATAAATAATACCATTATCACTGTCCTCTCTACTATAAATAATACCATTATCACTGTCCTCTCTACTATAAATAATACCATTATCACTGTCCTCTCTACTATAAATAATACCATTATCACTGTCCTCTCTACTATAAATAAAACCATTATCACTGTCCTCTCTACTATAAATAATACCATTATCACTGTCCTCTCTACTATAAATAATACCATTATCACTGTCCTCTCTACTATAAATAATACCATTATCACTGTCCTCTACTATAAATAATACCATTATCACTGTCCTCTACTATAAATAATACCATTATCACTGTCCTCTACTATAAATAAAACCATTATCACTGTCCTCTCTACAATAAATAATACCATTATCACTGTCCTCTCTACTATAAATAATACCATTATCACTGTCCTCTACTATAAATAATACCATTATCACTGTCCTCTCTACTATAAATAATACCATTATCACTGTCCTCTCTACTATAAATAATACCATTATCACTGTCCTCTACTATAAATAATACCATTATCACTGTCCTCTCTACTATAAATAATACCATTATCACTGTCCTCTACTATAAATAATACCATTATCACTGTCCTCTCTACTATAAATAATACCATTATCACTGTCCTCTACTATAAATAATACCATTATCACTGTCCTCTCTACTATAAATAATACCATTATCACTGTCCTCTCTACTATAAATAATACCATTATCACTGTCCTCTCTACTATAAATAATACCATTATCACTGTCCTCTCTACTATAAATAATACCATTATCACTGTCCTCTCTACTATAAATAATACCATTATCACTGTCCTCTACTATAAATAATACCATTATCACTGTCCTCTCTACTATAAATAATACCATTATCACTGTCCTCTCTACTATAAATAAAACCATTATCACTGTCCTCTCTACTATAAATAATACCATTATCACTGTCCTCTCTACTATAAATAATACCATTATCACTGTCCTCTACTATAAATAATACCATTATCACTGTCCTCTCTACTATAAATAATACCATTATCACTGTCCTCTCTACTATAAATAATACCATTATCACTGTCCTCTCTACTATAAATAATACCATTATCACTGCCCTCTCTACAATAAATAATACCATTATCATTGTCCTCTACTATAAATAATACCATTATCACTGTCCTCTCTACTATAAATAAAACCATTATCACTGTCCTCTCTACAATAAATAATACCATTATCACTGTCCTCTCTACAATAAATAATACCATTATCACTGTCCTCTCTACTATAGATAATACCATTATCACTGTCCTCTACTATAAATAATACCATTATCACTGTCCTCTACTATAAATAATACCATTATCACTGTCCTCTACTATAAATAATACCATTATCACTGTCCTCTCTACTATAAATAATACCATTATCACTGTCCTACTATAAATAATACCATTATCACTGTCCTCTACTATAAATAATACCATTATCACTGTCCTCTACTATAAATAAAACCATTATCACTGTCCTCTCTACTATAAATAATACCATTATCACTGTCCTCTACTATAAATAATACCATTATCACTGTCCTCTCTACTATAAATAATATCATTATCACTGTCCTCTCTACTATAAATAATACCATTATCACTGTCCTCTCTACTATAAATAATACCATTATCACTGTCCTCTCTACTATAAATAATATCATTATCACTGTCCTCTACTATAAATAATACCATTATCACTGTCCTCTCTACTATAAATAATACCATTATCACTGTCCTCTCTACTATAAATAATACCATTATCACTGTCCTCTCTACAATAAATAATACCATTATCACTGTCCTCTCTACTATAGATAATACCATTATCACTGTCCTCTACTATAAATAATACCATTATCACTGTCCTCTACTATAAATAATACCATTATCACTGTCCTACTATAAATAATACCATTATCACTGTCCTCTACTATAAATAATACCATTATCACTGTCCTCTCTACTATAAATAATACCATTATCACTGTCCTCTCTACAATAAATAATACCATTATCACTGTCCTCTACTATAAATAATACCATTATCACTGTCCTCTACTATAAATAATACCATTATCACTGTCCTCTACTATAAATAAAACCATTATCACTGTCCTCTCTACAATAAATAATACCATTATCACTGTCCTCTCTACTATAAATAATACCATTATCACTGTCCTCTCTACTATAAATAATACCATTATCACTGTCCTCTCTACTATAAATAATACCATTATCACTGTCCTCTCTGCCCAATATTGTATATAAACTGGGGCTTGGCTCATGAAACAACCTTGGAGACCCACCCGTCAGGTCTGTGACTCACTTTGATTAGTAGTTGAAGAAACCAGGGCACTGACTTTTGACCTTTGCTTTTAGAGTCGGCCAATCACGACGAGCAACAGCATTTCCTGGGCTTCGCTTCCTTCCTGTCCGGGCTGGGGCCACACCCCTTCCTGCCGGCCCTGATGGGCGTGGTCTCTGTGCGGTCGCCCCTGGTGACGGTGATGGAGGAGCTGCATCACGGGGACCTGCTGGGGTTCCTATGGAGATGTAGACAGGTACGTCACTCTGGACTGAGCCGAGATCAGCTTCCAAGCCCCGCCCCCCTCACATGCCCCGCCCCCCTCTCTATCCACACCCGTCTGTATTTACCTGCACATAGTCCATGTCTGTATAGATACTATATCTGTACATATCCCTATACTCTTACTAGTTACTATATCTATATCTGTACATATCCCTTACCTACTCTTACTAGTTACTATATCTATATCTGTACATATCCCTTACCTACTGTTACTAGTTACTATATCTATATCTGTACATATCCCTTACTGTACCTACTGTTACTAGTTACTATATCTATATCTGTACATATCCCTTACCTACTCTTACTAGTTACTATATCTATATCTGTACATATCCCTTACCTACTCTTACTAGTTACTATATCTATATCTGTACATATCCCTTACCTACTCTTACTAGTTACTATATCTATATCTGTACATATCCCTTACCTACTCTTACTAGTTACTATATCTATATCTGTACATATCCCTTACCTACTCTTACTAGTTACTATATCTATATCTGTACATATCCCTTACCTACTCTTACTAGTTAATGATTACAGGACGACTCAGAGGGGAAGTTCTTTTTTTCAACACATGAAAGAAAATAAGATTTGAGAGATATTTGTAAATGTACTGTTCAGAAAGCTAAGAAAGGGATTAAAAGGAGGTGTATTTCTATTATTGGGGTTCACTTGTGGAACAATGCGGATATACAGTTAAGAATGATTAATTCGATTTTGGTTTTTAAGAAAAAGGTTTGTAAAGCAATTTTTGAAAAATACAAGGGTGAATAACACTGTTTTGTTTTCTTTTTTTCTTTTTTGTTTTAGAATACTGTTTTGGAATCTACATTTTTGTATTTTTTATTTAATTTTTTTTAATGCTAAATTTTGAAAAACTATAAGGGTGAAAAACACTGTTTTGCTTGCTTTTTTCTTTTCTTTATAATACTGTTTTGGAGTAAAAAAAAATATTTTTTTTTGGTAAGAATATAGGACAGGCACATATAAGCACTATGCTTCAGTCTGTACCTTTTTCAGTCACTGTAAAAAATCAAATATTGATAAATGATGATGTATATTGTACTTTTTTTTGATGACTGAAAAAAATAAACTACTACTACTACTACTACTACTAGATACACAGTGAAATGTACCGTCTCTCTCTTTCCAGGCGAACTCGGAGCCTCCGTGTGACCTGACAGAGAGGCGGATCTTCACCATGGCAGGACAAGTGGCCTCTGCCCTGGTTGGTTCAACCTGCGTCTGTCTCTCTGTCTGTTTGTCTTCATGTCTCTCTCTCTCTTCAAGTATTCTGTATTTTGGCAGCTGGGTGGCGCAGCGGACTAAGCGCTCGTCACCAACGCGAGAGACACTGGTATCGAATCCGGCTGTCAGCGTTGCCTCCGGCTTGGGCCGGCCGTCATACTGGCTCAATTGGCAGAGTCAGCGGGAGGGAAGCCGGTGGGTGGTAATCTGGTCGTTGTAAACACTACAGCGACTCCTACAGGTCGGTCAGGGCGCCTGCACAGCGAGGGAAGGATATGGTGAGGGTAGTGTGACCTCCCACACGTTACACTTCACCAATGAGAGTCCACGCTGGCAGGTGAAAAGATGCTGCTGGCTGTCTCCTATGTCTCTGAGGAAGCATCTGATATACTTCAGGGCTCCCTAGACCGACCAGTGGGGGGAACATGCGAGCAACAACCAGGAAGGGGAGGGGGGAATTGACATAACGACTAAATTGGGATAGGAGAAAATCAGAGAAAAACAGGAGAAAAAGTGGATAAAAAAAAAGTATTCTGTATTTTGTTCTGACAAATAAAAACAAACTTGAAGACTATAGTTTGAGGTAGGCAGTTATGATTACAGTGTAAGGCGGTTGTATATATACAGTACATGTATATGCGTAGGCCTATATGTTCAGACTTGCTGTGTCAGGGTAGTAGCAGAAATATATACACAGACGTATATAGTAGCTTTTTCCCCTCAGCTGATCAATGCCTCAGGACCCCCCCGCCCCTAACTTACACTGGCACAATAACAATGACACTGGCAAAAATACTGCACTGGGACTGACCTGGCTGGAACTCTGCACTTTACTTTACACTTTATATATATATATTTATTCAAATGATTAATCCTTCACTGCACTGTCTCTGTCCTGTGTCTGTTGTTACGGTTATGTGGGAAAAAAATGATTTATGGAAAAAAGCATACGCAAATTGCCGAAACAATTACCAATGTGTTTACACATATGGCTTATTATAGGAATCTGAATCTGAATCTGAGACATATACACACATATTTATATCGTAGCAGACATATACACACAGACTTATATAGTAGCAGACATATACATAGGAGTGGACTATATGTTATTTTTATCCACCCCCTGAATACAGCATTCCTTTCTTTCCCTGCATCCGCGGCGTCTATCCAGGAATACCTTCACAGTCGGAGCTGTATCCATGGCAACGTGGGAGCTCGGAGCGTGCTGGTTGGCCGGGACCTGACGGCTAAGCTGTGGGGATTGGGCCCGGCGTACCGTGGCAGGAGGAGGCGGGAGGCGGGATCACCGGGGGAGGTGGAGGCCATGGAGCTGAGGAAGTGGCAGGCTCCAGAAGTATTGGCCAGGAGAGACGTCAGTCAAAGCAGCGACGTGTGAGTGGTCGTCACGGCGACTTTGAGAAACAAAGCGGTGGTGGAAATGTTTTCATAGACGCACGTACCGATAAAATATGAACTTGTTTTGTCTAATGTATGTTTTAATGTATGTCGACTAAGATAACATGATACAAAACAATTGATGAAATATAAAACACGTCATTGAAATTATCTGAAAAGAAAAACAAATTCTAGGTCTGTAAATGTTTCTGTCAATACTATGCCCGCTAACTTAGATTAAACTACGGATAACATCCACTAGATGTCGCACTAGAGCACCAGCATGTCATTTATCCAATCAGGTGTATTCCATTGGGGAAATGGGAAGTAGGGAGGGGATACATGCAGGCAGGGGTGCAGTCGTAATATGGGCGGAGGCCAAACGGTATCATATTATTATGCAAAGTCTAGGCACTTATCACCTAGACTTTGCATAATAATAGGATGCGCACACTTCGAAGCCCAAACGCCGTTTGACCGCGGTTGCCCAGCACTGCACCACTGCATGCAGGCTACATGTAAACAATATTCACTTTGGACCTGCAACATTTTCTTATATGATAAATTCATTAATCAATGAATGCACCTTTCTAAAAGCTCTGGATGTTTTTTTAAACGATTACTCTACATAAAATGTTATCTATAGCACTGTTAAATATTATTATTATTATTATTATTCGTACATGGAATTGTTACAGTCCAAGTGTCTTCAGTACATATAGTAAACTAAATTCCATGGCCAAAAGGAACAAGAAGAAAACTCTTATTGTACCTGCCCCTACACACATACAGTACACTGATAGACTGTTCATAGCGCAATGTTTACCAAACAAAATGTATATACTTATTTTGCAGACATTTTGTGTATCCATCAGTTAAATTGCATTTACTGATGTTCATTTACACACACACACACACACACACACACACACACACACACACACACACACACACACACACACACACACACACACACACACACACACACACACACACACACACACACACACACACACACACACACACACACACACACACACACACACACACACACACACACACACACACACACACACACACACATTTATCTATATATTTATACTGTTACACTATATATATTATATCATGTATTATTCTATATTATACTTCTATACTACTAATTGTATTCTTTTTATTTTATTACTTAACTAATCATACTATATCATACTATAGTATTATATTGGTATACAGTATTATACAACATTATTTTATATATATACTGTTATTTTAATATATTATTATTCTATGTTAAGCTGCTACTATACTCCTACTAGCCTAAATAGTAAATATAAATCACATTGCATTCTTGAATCTCTGTAATCTTTTCTTTCTGCAGCTGGTCCTTTGGCATCCTGCTCTATGAGATGGCGACACTGGGTGGGTACATTAAAGTCACTGAAACTCCCATCTTCACTACATTATATCTGCGATTCTAAACGGCAAACACTGGCCGAGAATAAAAGCAAAGAGTCATGTATGACCCGAGTTGATCCCACACTGTAAGGTCCTCCTGGCACCTGGTGCTCCTTCCATATGGGTGGTGGGAGGGCCATTAAGGGAACACGCCAAGAAGATACCAGTTTCCTCGCTGTACGTTCAGTAGAAAGCTATCCGGCTGCAAGCTAGCCTAGCTTAGCACAAATGAGTGGTAGCGGATACAGACCAGCTAGCCTAGTGGTCCGTATCCTCTTCCATTAATTTGTGCTAAGCTAGGCTAGCTTGCAGCTGGATAACTTTCTACTGAACGCACAGCGAGGAAACTGGTATCTATCTTCTTATTTCTGACTCTGGAGAAGACAGTAAGTGCATTTCCCATAATGTTGGTATGTTCCTTAAATGAGTGTGGCTAACTGCTTGTAAATCGAACTGTTATCCTGCCTGCAGGTGTAAATCTAACAGTGTTATCCTGCCTGCAGGTGTAAATCTAACAGTGTTATCCTGCCTGCAGGTGTAAATCTAACTGTTATCCTGCCTGCAGGTGTAAATCTAACAGTGTTATCCTGCCTGCAGGTGTAAATCTAACAGTGTTATCCTGCCTGCAGGTGTAAATCTAACAGTGTTATCCTGCCTGCAGGTGTAAATCTAACAGTGTTATCCTGCCTGCAGGTGTAAATCGAACAGTGTTATCCTGCCTGCAGGTGTAAATCTAACTGTTATCCTGCCTGCAGGTGTAAATCTAACTGTTATCCTGTCTGCAGGTGTAAATCTAACAGTGTTATCCTGCCTGCAGGTGTAAATCTAACAGTGTTATCCTGCCTGCAGGTGTAAATCTAACAGTGTTATCCTGCCTGCAGGTGTAAATCTAACAGTGTTATCCTGCCTGCAGGTGTAAATCTAACAGTGTTATCCTGCCTGCAGGTGTAAATCTAACAGTGTTATCCTGCCTGCAGGTGTAAATCTAACAGTGTTATCCTGCCTGCAGGTGTAAATCTAACAGTGTTATCCTGCCTGCAGGTGAACCACCGTTTGCTGAGATCATGGCCAGTGAGCTGCTGCAGTCCCTCCAGAGACAGAAGAACCTGAGGAGGCCGGCCACCTGCTCCAACGCACTGTGAGAACCTCAGGGGACAGAATCCACACGCCAGTCATCCTACCATCATCTTAGAATCATTCTATAATCATCCTACTGTAGCATCATTCTATAATCATCCTACCATCATCTTAGAATCATCCTACCATCATCTTAGAATCATGCTAGCATCATCCTACCATCATCCTACTGTAGCATCATTCTATAATCATCCTACCATCATCTTAGAATCATCCTACCATCATCTTAGAATCATCCTAGAATCATTCTATAATCATATCGTCAATCAAACTGTGAGTGAGTCAGAAGAACGATAATGACCTTTATTTATATAGCACCCTTCACAGCACGAATGCACAGGGTGCTTTACACTACAGCTAACATAAAAACAAAAACAAAAATCTGAAATAAATGACAACAGACAGCAGTTAAAAACAGTAAACCAAATAAAATAATATAATCAGTCAATAACTAAAAACTATAGGAACAGTGAGGACAAATGGTGCCTATTATATGCCCAAAAGCCTGTCTGGTGAACATATGTGTTTTTAGCAGTTTTTTTAAAAGAGTTTTCAGAGGGGGCAGTTCGCAGGTCCAGGGGGAGAGCGTTCCAGAGCCTTGGTGCCGTCACCTCGAAGGCTCGATCACCCCTTGTTTTAAGCCTGGACCTGGGGACCACCAGGAGGATTAACACCAAGCTTGTAGGGAGTGAGAAGAACGATACCGTCACTAACACCACCAAGCCTTATCTCCACCAGGTTCTCCGTCATCAGGTCCTGCTGCCAGTGGAGTTCCCAGCAACGTCTCTCAGTGGCTGAACTCGTCACGAAGCTCCAGGCGGGAGAGAAAGCAGCCAATCACACGACGGCCCTCCGGGTGGCGCAGCCGCTGGACATTGAGAAATACCTGAGGGAGGCGGGATACGGAGAGGCCTACAATTATGCTGTTCTCTGATTGGTTCACAGTCTGATCAATCAACACTACAGGTTAAATGAAAGCCTGGTGTTCTTTCATCGTGAGAGGACCAGGTCTTCTTTTTCTCTGCGATACTTCATCTCTTATTGAGAGACTATAAACACTTGAGTTATGAAGCACTTGGCATTAATAATATAAGAGTAATATATATTGTGTATTAGGAGCGACAGTGGCAGGTAGAGCAGTCGTCTGGTAATCCGGAGGTTCCCGGTTGGATTCCTGCTCCTTGCCTCCGGTGTGTGAATGTGTGAGTGAATGGGTCAAATGTGAGGAATAAATAAAGAACTTTGGATAAAAGAGATATATAAATGCAGCATTTACCATTTGTTAACAGTATCTGTCTATTTGTTTGTTTCTATTACAAGTCTATATTTTTGTCTGTGTCTATGTACTACTAGCTGAACTCCTCCATCGTTGTACCCCTGCTAGAGCACTGAGGTCAGCAGGTAAACTGCTCTTAGACGTCCCGAGGTCTCTAGGCTGAAGACTAAAGGCGACAGAGCTTTTGCGGTGGCTGCCCCTAAGTTGTGGAACAGTCTTCCACTGCAAACGAGGTCTGCTGCCCACCAGACCCTACGGAGTTTTAAAACACAGCTGAAGACTCACCTGTTTTTATTGGCGTTCTGAGGCTCGGTAAGCCACACATCCCTCATGGTCGTGTCGTGATTTGTTTTTTTTAATCTTTATTGTAGTTTTATGACTTTGTGTGTATACTGTATTTTGTATTTCTTTTAGTATTTCTGTTTTTGTATTGTGCAGCACTTTGGTACAACTTCGGTTGATTTTAAATGTGCTTTATAAATCAAGTTGACCTTGACCGACAAAGATAAATAACATAACACATTTTTCGGTTGTAGAAACACCTGTTGTGTTGTTGTAGTAACACATGTTGTGTTGTAGTAACACCTGTTGTGTTGTTGTAGTAACACGTGTTGTGTTGTAGTAACACATGTTGTGTTGTAGTAACACCTGTTGTGTTGTTGTAGTAACACCTGTTGTGTTGTAGTAACACCTGTTGTGTTGTTGTAGTAACACGTGTTGTGTTGTAGTAACACATGTTGTGTTGTAGTAACACCTGTTGTGTTGTTGTAGTAACACATGTTGTGTTGTAGTAACACCTGTTGTGTTGTTGTAGTAACACCTGTTGTGTTGTAGTAACACCTGTTGTGTTGTAGTAGTCGCCTATTCTCAATCCTTGCCCCACAATGGTGGAATGAACTACCCACCCCAGTTAGGACAGCCGAAACACGTCCAATCTTTCGCCGTCGACTAAAGACGCACTTCTTCAACCATTATCTGAATTAAAAAAAAAGAAAAGAAATTTCTTTTTATTAATTATCTAACCCTAACTAACCATACTGTCATGCACTTGTCCTAATAAACTAACCTACACTGTAGCACTCAACACTTTGATGAACATTGTTACTCAGCTGATAGAGTTGTGCCCTTCCTGATGGCTTGTCGTACAGAACTTGTAAGTCGCGCTTTGGATAAAAGCGTCAGCTAAATGACTAAATGCAAATGTAGTAACACATGTTGTGTTGTTGTAGTAACACCATATATTACCAATGTATTTCCCCAAACTAGCACTGATTTCAGAATACAAAGAGTAGTTATAATAATAATAATGTAGGACCTGTTCAGAGGTCTTTAATTGGCATGCAATTATCCTCAATGTTTAGCGGTTAGCACACAAACACCGGAACACACACGCATGCATTGTCTTTGTAGGATCGCCGATGCGATTCGTCTCTGCGCTTAACCCATCCCGTCGTCCTTCCCCCCCAAGGGCAGCCGGGAGCAGACAGGCATCGGCGAGGGCCGCGCCCGGGGACCAATCCAAGTGCTCCTGCCCGTCTTCGTCAAGTACGCCCCAGCGTTAGCGATCTGTTGTTGTGCATGTTTTTCCATTGGGTTTATCTTATCGGGGGGGGGGGGGGGACCCTTGCGAGCACGGGGAGAACATGCAAACTCCACACAGAAAGGCCTGGGAGATACCCCACCTGGGTACCTGGCAACATGGAAACCTGGTCCCCAAGCGGGAATCAAATCCTGGACCTTCTTGCTGTGAGGCGACAGTGTATAACACCATATATTACCAATGTATTTCCCCAAACTAGCACTGATTTCAGAATACAAAGAGTAGTTGAGATAGATGAAGTGTGAGAATGGCATCTTACAGTCGTCTCATCATGTCTGGTAAAACTCAAACGCAGGCCATGCACAATAAGGTGACTGGTTTGAACAGAGATCACTGTACATAAAAGACAATGGCTAATTGCTTTGGATAAAAGTACTACGTTTGGTATGACAGCACAGTATCTGAACACTAGCATATAAAGTGTTTAAGTTTACGTTTATTTATTAAAAAAAAAAGGGGGACAGTGCACATTAATCAACATCTTCAGTTTCCACATCAATGTAAATGTGCCAGAATTAGCTAATGAGCTAGTTTTCATCTGTAGTCCCTGCATAACATGCATGTCTTCATGGTGTGTATAGGACCTATAGGGAGGTGTAGTGGTGACGTCATTGCCGTTTTTCGTGTTCCACCCTCTGTCCAACCCAATCCATTTCCCCATTGCCCATTTCTAAATCCTCTCGTTTAAAACAAATAAAGCATTAACATTGGCATGGTGTACCTTTCTGTGCTTATTCATCCACAAGCTATAGCTCAACATGAAAATATTCGCAATTAATCATAAAAAAAAATTGCCAAATTGTATTTCAACCAAAAATGCTTAAACAATAATGTTAGTGAACTCATTTTGTGCGAAAATGGAAAGCTTTTCAATTTCTATGCAGCAGAATTGTTACAATAGCCGATAATACATTTTCCCAATGATAAATCCCTATACGGGTGGAACAACCAGTGACGTCAGACTACACCTCCCTATTGCAATTAAACTATACATCTTTATAATTATACTGTCAGTTGCTCTTCATGTCAGTACTAGTAGGTGGCATTGCATTGTACTCTACATCCCTCCTAGTAATCAAGTTCAATTCATTCATGTGAGGATGATGAATGTCACAAGACTGACATGAAACGCCAATACAATCACCCACACAATAATCCATTCCTTCAGTTCCTTGGTCCATGACAGCAGATTAGCTCCATTAGGCGTGACGAGCAGTCTGTTGGTCGGTTCACAACAATGTCCCTCTGGTAGGCCTTTCACACCGTGCCAGAGCCGGTTCCCAAACTTAATCTCGAACCGTGCTCACACCAGGATTAATTGGTTCGGAACGTGAAAAATCGGTGCTCAACTGAAACCGAAAATGTTTTGGTTTTTCCTTGCGAACCGTGACATCATCAATGGGCGTGTCATATTCTAGGCTGTCAGGACAAGCAAAAACGGCGAACAGCAGAGGTTTGGCATTGCACTAAATCGATCCATACAACAGGAAGCGATTTGCGACTGATCTCAAAATTAGATTAGATTCCAATGTATTGTTATTATACAGCACAAGTACAATACACAATCCAACCAGAGTGGATAGATAAATGCTCCAGAAATAAATATGCGTGGAGAAAGGCCAATGTATAAATGAGTATACTCGTTTCTGGCATTCAATGAGTTAAAAGAAAGGTACCACCATGGTTTTAAGTTGTTCTATATGCTGTTTATTATTTTTGCATGATGATATTAGGCGTGTTCGAGATTGATTTCGGCTCGCCTCGAAAGTAGACGAGTGCAGCCGGGGGAGGAGTCAGAACGTCGGACACGTCAGATTTGACGACAGCCTCTCGCCTAGTCTCGCAAGGCAGATACACGTTCACTTTACCACACACACACCTGTCCAGCTCATTATAATGAGGGCCGCGTGCAAAATTTGATCAGATTCAAATGTACAGCACACCATATACTGCTATAGTGGAATATACTATTCATAATCCATAACGTATACCATCTTGTTGCGCTCCTGGCCACGCACGCAGACACAACACACAGATTGCTTAGAGGAGTACTGTACATAGAGCGGTAATACTCAGATTGCTCATTGAGTCATGACTATAAATGCAAAACGTAATTGTCATATTTATTATCATTATAATCATTTAATTCCGATGATAGAAACGGTCCGTCTGTAGAATCGACTTGAAGAAGCAATCACCATTTGTTCAGGGGGGTTGATATATTGTTATTTTGATATAAACTCCATTGCAAAGATGGTTATTAAGACCGCATTCATTACTCTGATAATTTGGTGTCTGTAATAATAATAATAAATATATCTGATAGACGGGACCCGTACTGTATTGTACCCATTCTGCAATCGGTTAATAAAGTTTTAAATCAATCAATCAATCAAACATCTCATAACTTCGTCCTGTGGGCGTGGCTGGTGGTGACAACCAGGTGACAACTGTTCTGAGCCAATAGGCGCTTTGCGAAACGATAGCAAGTCGTTCCCCATCATGGATTTGCGTGGAGCAGTCGGGTGAGAGGTACTGTGGCGCCTCGCTCTGAAGGCTGTGCGTGGCTCGCTCCCGTGAGAGTTCCGCGGCTCGCCTCGTCAGATTTCCAGAGCAAGTCGGACAACATTCTAACCGTCATGCAACGCGCTTGGCAAGGCCGTAGTAAAACCTGCGCAGATCTGCGTCCGCCTCGCCAATCTCGAACACGCCTATTATTAACCTTCTCAAAGCTTAAAACCAATCCCTCCAGAATCTCGCTGAGCTTTTCCCTCCAATTATCAAAAGCAAAACCATTCTAGCAGCGGCTAGTTTAAAGGGGACATGCATTGCTATTCCTAGCACTATTTGGGCAACTTTACACAATTCCTGTGAGTCTATTGAACACATCTGTAAGCTTTTATTAAATTCATTATTTTATATTTCTAATCAAGTACTCAAAAGCCAAATTTTTCTCACTTTGGATTTCAGGCTGTGTTGGCCTGGCTCCGCCCATAAGCACTGTGTAAATGAGTATGTGCTACTGCTGCTTCCCCGCGGGGTCCAGGTTGTGTGTAAATGAGTATGTGCTACTGCTGCTTCCCCGCGCGAGGTCCAGCCCAGGTTGTGTGTAAATGAGTATGTGCTACTGCTGCTTCCCCGTGTGAGGTCCAGCCCAGGTTGTGTGTAAATGAGTATGTGCTACTGCTGCTTCCTCGCGCACGGTTTGTTTCCCCGACAGAAGCTCCTCCCTCCCTCCCTCCCTCTCTCTCTCTATCTATCTCTCCCTCGTTGTCTGCCTCGCTCTGTTTGAGGAAGTGTCGGGTTACACTATCTGCCTCGCTCTGTTTGAGGAAGCGCCGTCAACCATAGAGGGGGCGTTAGTTATGCAAATCAGTGCTATATTAACGCGAGCAAAACAATCAAATCAGAACAGCTTAGTTGAGTGAGGGAGGATCTCGTGAACTCGAGACTAGACTGATGAGTCAATATGGTAATTAGAGACACAGACCCATTGATACTAACCCGTATTACTATAAAACCATGCTAAACACAGAATGCATGTCCCCTTTAAAGAACGGCAGGGCAATCTCCTAAGCGTTTCTGGGAAACGTGATTAATATAGCGAGTCAAAATAAAAAGTTGTGATGTTCTGCTTGTTGAGAAGAGCTGTCTGTCTGCCTCTAACAGCAGGTATGTCTGCCTCTAAAAGAGCAGTGGAGGATCCAAGCAGCCCTGACGGGTGAGTTATAGCGGATAATGCAGAAAATTATTATAAAATCACAATCGCAAATTCCTGGAGGGACTGAAACGTAATAATAATAACAGGTAGCAGATATATGATTATATCAGAAAGAGAATACTGGAACAGCCATTGCTGACAGAGCCCTGGGGGGGGGGGGGGGGGCAGACAGGTAGGTTCACAGAGGGGCAGACAGACAGGTACACAGAGGGGCAGACAGGTAGGTACATAGTATGTGACAAAGCTATGAGGAAGACGGTACATGTTGTTCTACTGGCAGCTTGTCAAGCTGCTTCTACTCGGTCACCACGGTTGTCAAGGCAACAGATGTCATTGCTTGAAATGATGATTATAAAAAAGGAAGTGTGGATAGAAAAAAAAGAGGAATGATTATGAAGAGCGGTTTAAAAAAGGACCTTTGGGGGGGGGGGGGGGGGCTATCGTAGAAACTACTGAAAAAGGCCACACGGTTCACAGATTAACGTAAGAAAAAAAACAAGAACAAAACAACCTTCTAAATAGCTTAAACAAGGCAGTCCAGCAAACAAATGTGCATAAATATAAAAGGCAAATATTACACTTATTACGGTTTACAGGGTTTTCCCCTCACTCACATCATTCACACGTATTCACACTGGATTTAGATCAACGTTTTGTGGCTTTCTAAATACCCTTTTTTTCTTTTTACATTTTCATGACTGAAGGGGACTTCAAATTCAAAACCCTTTCATCTCCTCGACAGTTTCCCTGTTTCTTTTCCCGCCGTTTCTTTTCCAGTATCTCCTTCTCCTCACGAGATCACTCGTCGTTCTCTCCCACTACACTCAACATCAAGCCTGTAATATTATCCTCGATAGCCGCCACCCTGAAGACCGGGCTATTATCGAGAGTCAAAACAAATATATACGAGATACGTACGGGGAAAAATGTGGTCTCGCTTGTTTTCTGGAAGTGTGTGAACCAACGTCGTAGGGCCATGCAAAATAAATAGTTTGGTTCCAGTTGCCGACTGAACCTGCCGATTTATGTGCGACCCAAATGTGTTTTATGAGTTTGTAAAAAATAACGTTTAATTAAATCTTAGTAAAAAAGTGCAGTCCATGTCAATAATGAGAATATATAAAAAGCAAGTATTTCCGAATATTTGCACAGCTCTCTGACGTCAGGATATTTAGTGAGTAGTATTTAGGGGTGACATTTTTAATACTACTACCTTTGTACTTTTGTAGTACAGTGTCTTTGTATTTTAACCTTCAGAATATGGATATTAAACATGCTGGCAGAGTACATCCATCCATGTTGTCGTGAAAAATAAAAAATAAAAAGATTCCCTATCCATAGTCGCCGTGGGAAAAAATTAAATTAAAAATAAAATAAATTCCCTACCTACCCATGGCCTTAACTGACAACCAACAAGAACCAAACAATTTATTTTGTTAGGCCTAGCTTTTCATGAGGGGCAGGTGGGTCTCGTCTACCGTGTACTTAATACGTAAGTCATGTACGTAACACTAAGTCTAAACACCAGAGGTTTGATTATCCGAGGACATTAACTCCACCCTACAAACCCAGACATCTTCATTCAACATTAACTTACATTTGGGCGCTACAGTTAGCCAATTTCTTCAGAACTAGCAACCATTTTGAATACTCCAGCGGTCTACCTTTGGGTCCAGAACCAGCATTCTTTTTTTGGGGGGGGGATACTGTCCCTATATTGTTAAGGGGATCTGGCTTGATTTGGACCATGTCTGGGCATTTCAGCCCTGTAACAACTGCGCTTCCAGATTGGAGCCAGTAGGGGGCAGAGCTGTAGTCAAAAACATGTCAGTTTAGTCCCAAGAAGAGCCAAAGTCTAGACAAAGACCACAAGGAGAGTCTTAGGTGAAGACGGGAGATTCAAGTCGTATCCGAGACCAAAATATTGGGCAAATTCTTCTAAAAATCTGCTGTGAAATTGGTACCCGGCTATTTAGCAGAATATTTAAAACACACTACACAGAACTAACACAATAGATAGTGCATCTTGTGATTTTTCGCGTAAACGTTATTGAGATTATTTATGTACACAGAAATAACACATTTAGGTAGTGCATCTTGTGTTTTTTTTCCTTCCACATAGACGCTTCAACATTATTTCTTGAGTTGGTCTCGGGGGGGCAGAAATATTCAAGATCCAAACACGACCAAGACCAGGACCAAGGGTCCGAGACAGAGAGACGTGTCGAACCTGGGGGGCCCAGAGCAGACTGAAGCACCGCGGTCCCGGCCAGGACAACACTGCAGAGCCTGTCAGAACCCCCAGGCCCTGCGTCCGGACCGGCTGTGCGAGTTCTGGAGGAACCCAGACTCTTCCTGCGTCAGTCTCTCAGGGTGTTGATGTGGGCGCAGATCTTGAGGGCGGGACCTAGCTTGATGTTCATGGTGGACATGAGATGCTCCTCTTTGAGAAGCAGCAGGGCCTGTCCGTCAATCTCGTGCGACAGGAACTGGGAGGCCAACTCCTCGCAGCCTGGGGAGGAGGAGGAGAAAAGACAAACAATCAAATATATAGATATTATTTAGTTTTATTTATTTAGTTTACATCATATTACTTTCATTTCATTTTGTTTCGCACATGGTAGTGTATTACAGTTCATTACAAATGCCTATAGTTAATTTCGTTATTATAATCAAATACACCCATAAGCGAAAAGGAGCAGGAAGAAGAATAAATTCTTATTAATACCTGCCCCCTATCCAATTAAATAAAGTACATTTGATGGTCGGCGCATACAACCATTACTTGCACTAAAGTGCAAATTTAAACAAATTCAAAACAAAACAACTAACGTCACGGTGACCAATTGCAGCCACTCTTATTGTCTGGGACCAAATACGGCCACGCCCCACTCCCAGCAAAAAGTGGGAATCTCTAGAATGGGTTTGGGGCGGCGCTGTATACGGAAGTAGCTCTCAAGGTGACGATTAGACAACACTTTTTTGTTGTCAGTAGATGGCAGCATTGGTTTAAAATTAAAGGCTGAAACTGTTGAGAACTACAACACTGCATTTCCCAAGAGCGTTAGCACAGGTCGCAGGTCACTGGGATGTGTCTATATTCTCCGACGTGATCTGAACAGCGTTAAACTATTACTGCGACCTCGGTATAGCGACCGAGAATGGCCAACTAATTATCTTAACAAAAGTGCGCTGGTAGCGTTACATATGTTGTCTAAAGGGAGACATATGGTACAATTTAAGATTCGAATGATAATCGGCATATAAAGGACAAGATAAAGCATCGTTAATTTGTAAGAAACCCAATGAAAACGGCGCAGGGTGCTATTGTTATGAAAATGTGATAGAATCCTATAAAAATGTGGACACATTTGGCCTACGTTCCGTTAGGACAAAAACGAGCAACAAATGAACAATCCAACATGTAGAAAAGCAAAAAATAAGCAAAAGATAACTCCAGAGTCTAATCCTTTTCGTAGTCTTCATATTGTCTAATTATTTTCATCTTATAAAATTTTTTTAATTGATAAATATTTTTTACATCCCTTTAGGTCATTGTGGAGAGAATTCCACATTTGTATTCATATCACTTCCATACCCATCATCTCACTACCACTTTACTGCCATTATTGTATTTTACTGCAATTATTTATTATTCATACTTACTATGTACCACTGCTGCTAAAAGTTTTGCACTAAGTTCTCGTTTACCTCTATACCCGGTATTTACATTCACTCATACTGTACATTCACTTATTTCTTTTTAGCTACTGTCTACATTGTATATAGTCCTGTATACTGTCCATAATTACTTTATGTTTATAGTGTCCTATATGTTACTTTATGTTTATATTAGATCTTGTTTTTTATATACACCGTGGGAAGGGGGAAACGCAATTTAATTTCTCTGTATGTCTTGCACATTACGAGAGGTGACAATAAAGCTGACTTTGACTTTGATAAATACAAGGAAATACTAAATAAACTAAATGCAATAGAACAAACAATAGCAATATTAGACAGTTTATCTTTTTTTAAATGTTATATATATACTAGGGCTGTCAAAATGAATGCTTTAACTTGAGATTAATTTAAATTATTTAAAGCATTAAAATAAATTAATCTAGATTAATCTATGGAGTGAAAAATCTTCAATCTTAGCGCCGCGGATATAAGAAAGAGGTCTAGCTGAGTCACTGTTGATGGTTTTGTTGAACATTTGTATTTCACAGGAGAGAAACTGTATTCAAAGAAAGCTATTAAAATAATCTTTGAATCTAAATATACTTTCTTTGTGTTGATTTTACATTAATTCCATGATTTTACTCAAGTAAATATCTGTTACAAGCTTTGGTCTTAAGTAGAAAAATACTATTTAATTAATCTAGATTAATTACAGAAGAATTGTGAGATTAATTAGTTAATTTTTTAAAATCTATTGACAGCACTAATATATACTGTATATATTTCTAAAGGACAGATTACAGAATGTTTAACAACAGAGAAGTGATGATAGAAGAGCGAGGAGTCCGCTCACCTTGCAGGGAGGAGATGAACTGAGACACCTCCTCCACGCCCCACTGGGCGGGGCTACCAGGCAGGAAGCTGGGCTCCTCCTCCTCCTCCGCTGGGAGGGGCGGGGGGGGCTGGTGACAGGAGGCGGAGGAGGCGGGAGAGAGAGACATGGGGTCCTCCTCTTCCTCCCCGCTGGACGCCTCGTCTGAGTGACTGGACTCCGAGCGGCACTGAGAGAGGAGAAGAGAGGAGGGGAGGAGAGGAGAGGACAGGAGAAGAGAGGAGAGGACAGGACAGGAGAAGAGAGGAGGGGAGGACAGGACAGGAGATGAGAAGAGAGGTGCAGGAGAGGAGAGGAGAGGAGAGAAGAGAAGAGGAGAGAAGAGAAGAAGAGAGAAGAGAGGAGAAGAGAAGAAGAGAGAAGAGAAGAGAAGAGAAGAGAGGAGGAGAGGAGAGAAGAGGGGTGAAGAGGAGGGGAGGAGAGGAGATAAGAGGAGAAACGTGGAGATGAGGAGAAAAGAGGAGAGAAGAGGAGAGGAGAAAAGGAGGAAAGAAGATTGGAGAGGAGGGGAGAAGAGGAGAGGACAGAAGAGAGAAGGAGAAAAGAGAAGAGGATAGAAGAGGAGAGGGGAGAAGAGGAGAAGGAGAGAAGAGGCGGGAGAAGAGGAGAAGGAGAGGAGAGAAGAGAAAGGGGGAGGAGAGAAGAGAATAGAAGCGAAGGGGAGAGATGGGAGAGAAGAGGAGAGAATAGAAGAGGAGAGAAGAGAAGATGGGAGGATAAAAGAGAAGAGAAAGGAGGAAGCAGAGGAGAGGAGAAAATAGAAGAGAAGAGGAGAGAATAGAAGAGGAGGGGGGAGAAGAGAAGAGGAAAGCAGAGCAGAAAAGATAAGATAATAGAAGAGAAGAGGAGATGGAAGAGAGAAAAGAAGAGGTGAGAATAGAAGAGGGGAGAGAAGAGAGGAAAGCAGAGGAGAGGAGAATAACAGAATAGAAGAACAAGAGAAAAAGAAAGAATATAAAAAGAACAGAACAAAGAAAAGCAGAATAGAATAACTTTCTTAGTCCAGGAAAAACGTATACAGATGAATAACAAGAGGCAACAAACAGGATGAGACTTGAGGTGTGATGCACCTGTAGACCACCAGGGGTCAGCCACCTTTTTGATACGAAGTACCATTTTAAAATGTTCTTGTTAACACTTTGCCGCAAGACCACAAGTTAATACGGGTTACGAATCCATGCGTTGTGGACAGAATCACGTATAAAGCCGTGGCAAGTTGTTATTGCTTTTATTACATTTTAATAACCGGGTCAAGGTCGCGGAGCGGCACTGCATATATTCCCTAGTCTGTGAATTCCAGAAGATGCAATACCGGCCTGATCCTCTTAGGGGCGCCATCGCGCTACTGCAATGTGCCCTGTGGGCGAACGGATGACTTTTTTTCCCCCTTTCAATGGATATTTTTTGTACCCGGATTCTGAATCGGCATCTTGTACAGTGGATTACGTTTCGAATCGCAGATTTCACCATGGAATAAGGGGATTTATCATCAGCCAATGGACATATCGATCTACCAGATGCCGATCGATAACGGGGAAATGCTCGGGGGTATCTCACCATCTCATGGTAAGATCTTTTTCACATAAATTACAGCCGGATCAGAGCTTGCTATGATACGCAACAAGCCGAGCAGCGTATGTGGCTAGTTACACGACCACTGTTATTGGTAATCAATAATAATAAACAACGTCCCCCGCCCCCTTTGATGCATACATGCTTTGGGACAGTCCCGATGATATGCAGTTTGAGTTATTTCTTTAGCATATGTAAGACGGAAATGCTGTTGAATATAACGTTAGCAGCTATTAGCCCTATAACTATCCAGAAAATATACGAGACAAAATCCGCTATAATGCTTATATTCACGGCGCTATAAAATGACAACCTATTGATGCATTTTTTTTTCTTTAAGCCATTTTGAAGGGACGGTTTATGAACTCAATTGACAATGAGAATGGACAGATAGCAATACTATAAAGTATAGATTTAGCTCTACAAAAAGACACCGGTCTGTTTACAAAAGCTGGTCCTCAACCACTATATTAGACGGGTCCCAACGGTCGCCAATGTGTTAATCAGCGTGCCATATCAGCATTAAGGTTGACATTAAGTTTAATTATGAAACCACATAAAAATGTAAATCTCCAACAGATCTGTAATTCTATTCCATCCATATAGGCTAAGGGTGTAACGATTCAACCTCACAACGATTCGATTACGATTATTCAGGCAACGATTCAATGCATCATGAAATCTCTTCATTTGACCACGATTCGATTCCATACATTTTCGATCAGTTAATTCCCCAAAAAAATGTTTATACACAAATGTGGCTGGGGGAACTGATTCACTCAGCATGAATGGACTATAGGTCAATAAAAACAATACACACAAAAAAAAACATTACAAAAAAATAAAATAAATGTATTATTATTATAATTCTTTCGATTAATTTCGATTATAATAGATTCTAACGTATTCAAATCAATGCATCGAATCGAACACATTAGAATCGATGCATTTCGATTAATCGATGCATCGTTACACCCCTAATAAGAGCGCTATAAAAGAACGCTGCCGTCTTTATGAGACGCTTGCTCACCTGGACACGTTCAGCCTCGTCTGCCTCATCCTTAAATTGTTCTCATGTTTGGTCTCAAAATGGCATTTAACACTCAATATTCGGCAAACAACAACAGACTGACCGTTCTGATCGGCTCTGACCCTGAAATATCCCTGATAATCAGTCAAACTACCATAAATAACTGTGGAACTGCCAATGGCTGTGAGAGAGGTAACTCGGCATGGGCATGAGAGGACACTTCAACATTTCCAAAAAGGTTCCTCACTTACACACTTGCTAGCGTGCCATTGGTTTAGATACAGCGTGCCAATGGTGGCACTCGTGCCTAAGGTTGCTGACCCCTGACAGTGAGGTGTGATGAACCGGTAGACAGTGAAAGACTCCCCCCCCCCCCCTTAATTTCTCCTGACCTATGACCCCTTGTGCATTTTCTATGCTTTGAAGTCATTCAATTCCTAACTAGTATTATAAGGGATGTAGTGTACTGTGACCTGCCCATTCTTTTTTCCCCATTATGTTCTGATGGATTCTGCACCAAGTCGCACATCATTATATCTTATTGACAAACGAGATAAATCATTTCACAGTACGGGCCTCGGCCAGCAATTACACCCCGAGCTGTATGGACCGGGCCACACCCCCGGTCGCACCCGACCACTCCCCACTCTCCAGTCGCACCCGACCACACCCCACCAGACCACTCCCCTGCCCCGGTGGCACCCCGACCCTCCCCTCCCCTCCCCCGGTGGCACCCCGACCCCTCTGCTCTCACCTTGACAGGTATGGGCCTCCCCGCGATCTTGGCGCTGGCGATGTCGGAGCTGGTCCTCCGCGGAACCCTTCTCCTCACGACTCCTCCCTCCTCGTCCGAGTGCGAGAAGTGGCCGTGGGTCGGATCCGGACCGTGACTCTGGCCGTGACCCTGGTGACCCTGGCCGTGGACATGCTCGCCCTGCCTCAGCCGGAAGTGTTGACTGAAGCTCACGTTGTACCTGGGGAACCAATACATACTGTATAGTAGACACAGTAACATATACTGTACCTGGGACACCAATACATACTGTATAGTAGACACACAGTAACATATACTGTACCTGGGACACAAATACATACTGTATAGTAGACACACAGTAACATATACTGTACCTGGGGAACCAATACATACTGTATAGTAGACACACGGTAACATATACTGTACCTGGGGAACCAAAACATACTGTATAGTAGACACACGGTAACATATACTGTACCTGGGGAACCAATACATACTGTATACAGTAGACACACGGTAACATATACGGCACTGAAGCAAGAGGAGCCACTTATTTTTGTTCCGTCTTTGCACTCTTACATTTTATTAAATGTAATAACTGGGAACTTCTAGAAAGGCCACCACAGTGTAAGTCCCACATCACGTCAGGTACTGTACCTCTTAGCACAGGTCATCGAGCAGAAACGTTTGGTTCCTCTGAACTGGTTGGCCGGAGCAAAGTTCTTACAGTACTCACACTTCAGCACTGTAGGAGTAGAGAGGCAGAGTGAGGAGGGAGGAGACAAGAGAGGAGGGAGGAGACAAGAGGAGAAGGGTGTTAAGCATAATATGAGTACCTTGTGTTTACTGCACCTTGTGTTTACTGCACCTTGTGTTTACTGCACCTTGTGTGTACTGCACCTTGTGTATACTGCACCTTGTGTATACTGCATCTTGTGTATACTGCACCTTGTGTGTACTGCACCTTGTGTTTACTGCACCTTGTGTATACTGCACCTTGTGTATACTACACCTTGTGTATACTACACTTTGTGTATACTGCACCTTGTACCTTGTGTATACTGCACCTTGTGTATACTGCACCTTGTGTATACTGCACCTTGTGTATACTGCATCTTGTACATTGTGTATACTGCACCTTGTGTATACTGCACCTTGTGAATCTACTGCACCTTGTGTTTACTGCACCTTGTGTATACTGCACCTTGTGTATACTGCAACTTGTGAATCTACTGCACCTTGTGTATACTGCACCTTGTGTATACTGCACCTTGTGTATACTGCACCTTGTCTATACATTTACATTTAGTCATTTAGCTGACGCTTTTATCCAAAGCGACTTACAAGTTCTGTACGACAAGTCATCATACTGCACCTTGTGTATACTGCACCTTGTCTATACTGCACCTTGTGTATACTGCACCTTGTCTATACTGCACCTTGTCTATACTGCACCTTGTGTATACTGCACCTCGTCTATACTGCACCTTGTGTATACTGCACCTTGTATATACTGCACCTTGTCTATACTGCACCTTGTGTTTACTGCACCTTGTGTATACTGCACCTTGTGTATACTGCACCTTGTCTATACTGCACCTTGTCTATACTGCACCTTGTGTATACTGCACCTTGTGTATACTGCACCTTGTGTATACTGCACCTTGTGTTTAATGCACCTTGTGTATACTGCACCTTGTTTACTGCACCTTGTGTTTACTGCACCTTGTGTATACTGCACCTTGTGTATACTGCACCTTGTCTATACTGCACCTTGTGTATACTGCACCTTGTGTATACTGCACCTTGTGTATACTGCACCTTGTGTATACTGCACCTTGTGTTTAATGCACCTTGTGTATACTGCACCTTGTTTACTGCACCTTGTGTTTACTGCACCTTGTGTATACTGCACCTTGTATATACTGCACCTTGTCTATACTGCACCTTGTGAATCTACTGCACCTAGTGTATACTGCACCTTGTGTATACTCTTTACTTCTACTCATAGTATATATTCAGATTCAAATTCTTTATTGCCTATATTTATTGTAACATAATTAGGGATGCACTGATCCGACTTTTTCAGTCCCGATACCTGGGCTTTGGGTATCGGCCGATAAAGAGTACCGATCTGATACCCATTGTTCAATTAATAAACTGTGTGGAAGAGACTGGGATCATTCTTTTGTGCAAGGCTTGACTTAAAACATTACTTTCCTTAGTGAAACAAAATGTAACAAATTAACACATAGACATATTTATAATTGTATTTATTATTATATTATATTATTATACAAAATATATATTTTTCCATTTCACGTTTTCTTTTTTTAACCATCGGACGTGATTGAACCGTACCTGTTGCCGCGGTGACGGACTCCGGTCGGTTGGGGTCCTCGCCCGCCGGCTCCTTCACTGGACCGCACACCTGTCAGTCAAAGAAATAACAATAAAATCAGCCGAATTCCTCAAGAGACCAATAAGCTGGTCCTGGACCGTGAACGTCAACATAGCGAGAGTAGCTCGTTTCCTGAGTAGGGAGAAGCTATTAAACTGTAGGCCTTTACAAAATACATCAAGTCGGTCTCTCTTTTTCTTTTAAATCGCAAATGTGACTAATTCACGAGTACAGCTTTGAGAATCTACAGTAAATAGTAATAAAATAAGTAGATAAGTAGAATAAGACATGATAAAATAGACATGTTAATAAATCACTTAAAGGCACTGGGTCCTATGTACACTACTATACAATATACAGTTTTTACTTCTATGTCCCTATGCTATACTGTTACTAACTATACTATGCAATAATCACAACAAGTTATTTTCTTAAAGTGTCCTTTTTTCCCTTCCTTTAAAGTGTCCTTTTCTTGTGTATTTAAAGTGACCTATGGTGCGTTTCATATATAATGCAGGACCTGTCGCAGAGGTCTTTATTCGGCATGCAACGACTCAATGTTTTAGCGGCACACAGTGGTTAGTTTTTAACACACACACACCGGAACACACACGCATGCATTGTCTTTTAGGATCGCCGATGCGATACTCCTCTGCGCTTAACCCATCCCGTCGTCCTTGTGTGGGGTAACAGGGATGTGGGGTAACTGAGATGTGGGGTAACAGGGATGTGGGGTAACTGAGATGTGGGGTAACAGGGATGTGGGGTAACTGAGATGTGGGGTAACAGGGATGTGGGGTAACTGAGATGATGTTGGGGTTAGGGTTAGTAGTGTTTTGGTTGGGGTTAGCAGGGTTAGGGTTAGTAGTGTTTTGGTTGGAGTTAGCAGGGTTAGGGTTAGTAGTGTTTTGGTTGGGGTTAGAAGGGTCAGGGATAGTAGTGTTTTGGTTGGGGTTAGCAGGGTTAGGGTTAGTAGTGTTTTGGTTGGGGTTAGCAGGGTTAGGGTTAGTAGTGTTTTGGTTGGGGTTAGCAGGGTTAGTAGTGTTTTGGTTGGGGTTAGAAGGGTCAGGGATAGTAGTGTTTTGGTTGGGGTTAGAAGGGTCAGGGGTAACACTCACGGGGAAGGGCTCGGCTCCCTCCTGGATGACGAAGCCCTCGATGAGGTGCGTGAGGACGTGAGGCTTGACCACAGCCTGAGGGGGAGGAGCCCTCTCCCCCAGACCTCCTCCCCCCATGCGGGACACGGAGAGGGCCGGAGAGGGAGAGGGGGAGGAGGACGGAGCGAGGGCGCCGGAGCCTGGAGGAGAGAGAGAGGAGAAGAGGATGAAGAGAAGAGAGAGGAGAAGAGGGTGAAGAGAAGAGAGAGAAGAGGATGAAGAGAAGAGAAGAGAAAAGAGAGGATTTCGGAAAACGACACTACCCAGCTCAAGCCAGCTCCTGTCAAATCAAATCAAAGCCTATAAATGACCTTATTATAGCCAAGTCGCACATCTATGGATCGGGCCAAATCTCCTCTTTCCAATGGCAGAGTTCAATCTGGATTTAGTATCACCAGGCGTGATCCACAAACCGTGAATGAAATCTACTGTAAGTACAGTTACTTTTGTATAATGTCCATAGCTCCGCCATTTTTCACCAGATTGCAACATGTTTTTTGTAGACGTTCACAGAAAGGTATAGAAACAATATACGTTGTATTTTATGGCAATAACATTAAGGTTTGTTCGACCCGTGAGATATAATCATTCCTCTTGAGATTGAAGATGTGGAAGATATCTATCTCCTCACATTCATGCTGATCGGTTTGGGAGTGATCGTCATCTGGGATGGTTTTGTTTAAAAATAATTCGGAAGGACATAAATCCTCTGGCTGTCGCGTTGGCCAGGATTGAAGCCTCCCACATTAAACTGATTAAGAGACTCGCGCTGTACCAGGCGGGTGAACAATTGAGATCAAAGGTCATGTTGGGGACCACGCAGGAGATTCTGATTGTGTTAAATCGTCATTAAAGCTAAATCAGGGCATCTTTCTTGGGAAGCTTGGTTCTGGGTGTTGCCTTTGCAAAGAAACGCTAAAAATAGTGCGGTCAGGCAATTAAAAAAATTTATCTAATTAATTACAGGATTTGTAATTAATTTATCTAATTAATCGAATTTTAATCGCATAACCATTTTAGGCCTGATATTCTAATCATATTTCAAATGGCATGTGTCCGGATGGCAGAATTCAGTACTGTATCTACAAAACCTTCTGTTTAATCATCTTCCATTTATTCATTTGCTTAGATTTTTCAGGTCTGGTAAATTTTTAGCATAGTGTTATTCACAGTCAAAGATAAAAAGAATTTAATTCATATTCTCATTTGGTTTATTACAATTTACTCAAGCCTAGTAACAGACACAGTATTTCTGACACTGGGAATACATTCCCATCGATCCATAGATGTCCCTAGAATCAGATACCAAGAACATGCAAATGGACCATATTAAAAAAAAATCTGTAAATGTGTATTCTACGTTCTTATGAAATGAATGAGATTAAAAAATATTTAAATTTAAAAGAATAAATATATATATATATTTTTTTTTAATTTTGAGTTAATTTTCATAACGCGATAATTTGCTGGCACGGACAGATTTGTGTTCATTGTGCTGCTTTTATAAAGCCTCAAATGACGGCTTACAATATTTCATGAAAGCAAAGTGTTTTGTTTGTCTAAGATTTAAAAAGGTTTAAACTTTACAGCACTGACAAAGTTGAAGAAAGTGCTGTACAAGTCCCACAACATTATAAAAATATATATATATATATAAAAAAAAAGTTAATTAAATGTTTTATTTTTTTTACTTTGATGTCAAGTAGGGGGCCGCAAAATATCATCCAGCAATCCGCAATTGGCCCGCAACTTTGAGACCCCTGGTTTAAATCATCTCAAATATTTCTACAGACAAGAGACGTGTGAGCAAACTATTATTTCTGTGCTAATGCTTTTTAGGATTCTTATCTATGCTACCAAGTTCACATGACCTCATGTGACCTCACCTGCTTCTACGGCATTGGAGGAGAGTGCCGAGGCGTGTTCTCGGACTGGCTGGAGCTGGGGAGGGGAGGGGCCATCCTCGTCATTGGCTGAATTTGATTCCGATTTCCTCTTCAGCGATCCAGCCATTTGCTTTCCCTGAAAGAGAGAGGACATCATTTTGGAAAGTGGTATCAACTGGCGCTGTAGAGGTCAGGGGTCACGGGGAACATAAAGAAGGAACGCAACGTAGCAAAGTGGTGCATATAACCCATATAACTCTGTATAATAGCTTACAGAATATATATATATATATATATACATACACACACATTTGTCTGTATATACCTGCATATAATGCTTTTTACACATCTGTATGACCGGTATGACTTACTACCATATAGTGTCTTTATGCACCTCGACTCTGGAACTCCCTCCCTCAGACCATCAGAGACTCCCCCACACTCTCCACCTTCAAATCCCGCCTCAAAACCCACCTGTTCTCCCTAGCCTTCAACCTTCCCCAACCTTTTTCTCTGTTTCCCTGCCTAATGTCAGCGACTTCGGGTTCCTGAGAAGCGCTGTACAAATTAAATTAATTATTATTATTATTATTATTATACAAGATAACAATCACTTTAAACAAAATGTCACTTTAAAAAATAGAATCTTTAGAAACACTTAAAATTTTAAAAGAAGGAGGTACTGTATAGTTTAGATACATTAAGAGTTAACTTTGTAAATTGTATATTGCATAGTAGTGTATATAAGAACCAGTTTCTCAGGAACCTAGCATGTCTTTTTTTTTTACCATGCATATCTTGTGTCTTATCTATTTAATTTTTTCTATGCCTATTTTATTATTGTATTTTGCACAATCAATGCGGGCATGACCGCCCGCATTTCACTGTATGCCCTGGTATGTATGTGACAAATAAACCTCTTGATTCTTGATTATTATACCTGTATCACTGTACCTATTAATACTACAATTCTGTACATACATCTGATTAGCACTATTACTCAGTAGTACTAATTAATAGTTTAACAGTTTATTAACAGTTTAACACATCCAAGTTCATGCGAATTCTGCCAATCCACGGCGTACGACGTTATTGAGATCATATTTCATTTTTTCGCCATGTTATTCATAATTCCCTCACGGAGCCTGGTCTGATGCAGTGGGACTCGGCACAACTCTGCAACACTTCAATACTGCCCCCTGGTGGATGATCGGCGAGTTGCCAAACCGGAAATGGCCGAGTCGACCTCAGTGAGTCACTCGCATATTGTTGCGGGACTCTAGCCACACACCGTGGATATAGATCGCTGCCATAACTCAATAATCGACATGATTTGGGCGTGTATTATTATTATACAAACCGGAAATGGATCGACTCGATCGGCGTCAAATAAGTGGGATCTTTTTGCTCCAGTCTCACCGGCCAACGGTAAGAGGACACTGACGTAATTTTCAGCGCGTTTGTTTATTATTATCCATGCAAACTGCTCCGATCAATATATCACCCATACTACATAAAGCATTTACCGACGATCACGGAATTATAAACGACCACCCCCCCCCTTTCACCCACGCATGATCAGTCATAACGTTTAGGATCATGTACAGTTGACTTTTATATAGCATGTAACGCCAACAAACGGCATTTGATAATCTATATATGCGTTTATGCCTATATCTCACGTTCTAGGAATTACTGCAGAAAACGATCAAAACATATTTATATTCTAGGCGGTATTTTCGTATGAACCTGTGAATGAAAAAGTTAAACGTTCCTACATCCTGAACGATAGATAATCGATGTTGAATGGGCCATAGTAATGTCAATTTAGCAATACAATTTAAAAAGTTATAGCCCTGCAAAGAAGGTAAACATCTCCATAGGCTTAGACTGGTGGCAGTGATCAAACATTGATGGATATAAGCGTGGCAGGGAATGTGTTAATCTCCTGTACATTGTATATTACTATTGCACTTTACCGTTACATTTGCACTCAATACATTTTAATCTAATCTAATCTAAAAGTGCATAGAAGCAACAGAACCCAAAACAAAAAAGAACAGAACCGAAAATGTTACGGCCTCAGGAATTTGAAACATTGCTCTGTGCAACATGACGTCAGGTGAACCTCTGACAAAAAAATATTAACTTTTTTTTTGTTAAGTAATATCCTCAAACTAAATCCTCTATTTGAATAAAGTCATTAATCTGATTAAATTAGTATTTTTTTTTATTAAATCAACTTTCTTTAATGAATATAACTCATCAGTTTTAATACTATAATATTAGTGTAGCCTAGGGATGCTCGATATTGGCTTTTTTACCGATACCGATATTCCGATATTGTCCAACTCCAATTTCCGATACCGATACCGATATCAACCGATACCGATATATGCAGGGTTCCCCCCCCAAAAAACAGAATAATTTCAGGTAACTAATAATTTCACTGGATGCATTCAAAAGGCTTTCTAAATGTAAGCATTATCTGTGCAAAATATGATCATTAAAAAAGTAAAAATGAACATTTTAAACCAACATGCATACTTTTGACAATAAATAAAATAAGAATTGGTTCTTACTTGCTTGCCTGGGTAAATAAAGGTTAAATAAATGTTTAAAAAAAAAAAAAAAAAAAAATATACCGATATTTTCCGATATCACATTTTACTGCCGATATCGGCCGATAATATCGGTCGGCCGATAATATCGGACATCCCTAGTGTAGCCTAATCTTTATCTGCAACTGTGAAGAAAAAACCCATTGGTTTAAACAGAATGTATAGACACAAAGAAATATATAAAAAAATAAAATATTTTATTACATTTTTAATTCGAATCTTGATTTAGAATTCGAATGCCAACGTAACGAACGAAGGTCCGAACGTTCGAACGTTTGGGCTCAGCCCTACTGACCTGTGCCGGCTGGGTCCCCGGAGAGTCTCCTGCTCGCTGCGCCTCCAGCGCCAGTGGGAGAGAGAGGGAGGAGCGAGAGAGAGCGGCGGGGGGAGGGGAGGCGAGGGCGGGGGAGCGAGGGCAGGCGGGGGGCGCGGGGCCCGGGGCCTGCGGGTGCACGTGGGACACCTGGGCCAGCGGGGGGGCCTCCTGGGGCGACTGGAGGCTCTTCAGGCCCACCCCTCGACCTACGACCCCTCCCTCCCTGGAGGCGATGGAGGCCACCATGGTGAGCAGGCCGGGGGAGACCTGGTCCTGGGAGCAGCTGCTGCGGGCCTGCGCCAGAGCCAGGGGGGTCCCCAGCGTGCTCTGCCGGGCCCCCACGATCTGGACCGGGATGTGCGGCGGGGGGGCCGAGCTGCAGGGCGCCGGGGCGGGCAGGATGGGGGGCGGGTTCCTGGAGGGCAGCTGGAGGGGCAGCCGGAGCCCCTGGAGGGTCTTGGGTTGGATCGGGACCGGCCCGCTCCCGTGGCCCGGCTTGTCGGCGCCGAGGGAGGTCTTCTGCAGCGGCTGCACCACCAGGGTCTGAGCGCTGACCGCCGGCTTGATGGTCGCCGTGCCGACCGGGTACCCGTGAGGCTGCGACACCGCGCTGGACGTGGGGACCAGGATGTGCGTCGCCGTGGTCGCCGTGGCGACGGTGCTGAGCGCTCTGGGCCCGTGGAGGAGGAGCTGGGAGAGAGGGATGGAGGAGGTGGAGGGAGGGGGGTGGGACTTGGAGCTCTGGGGGTAGGTGGGGATCTTGATGTGGGGCAGCTGAGCCTGGGCCGGCTTGGGGGGCGGAGCGTTCAGCTGGTGGGACGACTGGATGAGGGAGTAGGTCGCTGGAAGCAACAAGTACACGAGGAAACACCCGTTAGTAACGCACTACCAACCCTGACCCTGCTAACCCCAACCAAAACACTACTAACCCTGACCCTTCTAACCCCAACCAAAACACTACCAACCCTAACCCTTCTAACCCCAACCAAAACACTACCAACCCTAACCCTTCTAACCCCAACCAAAACACTACTAACCCTGACCCTTCTAACCCCAACCAAAACACTACTAACCCTGACCCTTCTAACCCCAACCAAAACACTACCAACCCTGACCCTTCTAACCCCAACCAAAACACTACTAACCCTGACCCTGCTAACCCCAACCAAAACACTACCAACCTTAACCCTTCTAACCCCAACCAAAACACTACTAACCCTGACCCTTCTAACCCCAACCAAAACACTACTAACCCTGACCCTTCTAACCCCAACCAAAACACTACTAACCCTAACCCTTCTAACCCCAACCAAAACACTACTAACCCTGACCCTTCTAACCACAACCAAAACACTACCAACCCTGACCCTTCTAACCCCAACCAAAACACTACCAACCTTAACCCTTCTAACCCCAACCAAAACACTACCAACCTTAACCCTTCTAACCCCAACCAAAACACTACCAACCTTAACCCTTCTAACCCCAACCAAAACACTACTAACCCTGACCCTGCTAACCCCAACCAAAACACTACCAACCCTGACCCTGCTAACCCCAACCAAAACACTACTAACCCTGACCCTGCTAACCCCAACCAAAACACTACCAACCTTAACCCTTCTAACCCCAACCAAAACACTACCAACCTTAACCCTCCTAACCCCAACCAAAACACTACCAACCTTAACCCTTCTAACCCCAACCAAAACACTACTACCCCTAACCCTTCTAACCCCAACCAAAACACTACCAACCCTAACCCTTCTAACCCCAACCAAAACACTACCAACCCTGACCCTTCTAACCCCAACCAAAACACTACCAACCCTAACCCTTCTAACCACAACCAAAACACTACCAACCCTAACCCTTCTAACCCCAACCAAAACACTACCAACCCTGACCCTTCTAACCCCAACCAAAACACTACCAACCCTGACCCTTCTAACCCCAACCAAAACACTACCAACCTTAACCCTTCTAACCCCAACCAAAACACTACTACCCCTAACCCTTCTAACCCCAACCAAAACACTACCAACACTAACCCTTCTAACCCCAACCAAAACACTACTACCCCTAACCCTTCTAACCCCAACCAAAACACTACCAACCCTGACCCTTCTAACCCCAACCAAAACACTACTAACCCTGACCCTTCTAACCACAACCAAAACACTACTAACCCGGGCTTACAGGCTACCTGACTCACTGCTCTCTGGTTCACCAGGCTACCTGACTCACTGCTCTCTGGTTCACCAGGCTACCTGACTCACTGCTCTCTGGTTCACCAGGCTACCTGACTCACTGCTCTCTGGTTCACCAGGCTACCTGACTCACTCCTGTCTGGAGCTTCCATCTTCACAGCGACCACCTTGGAGTTGGCGACACCTCGCAAGGCCAAGTTCTGCACCTGAGAGACCGAGAGAGAGAGCGTTATGTTTGTTATGCTGTTGTTGTTGTTGTCATATACATACATACATATTATATATATATATGAGACACTTCTTATCATGCTAATGAAGCACGTTGAACTGAAAACACAAAGTCTGGGAGAGAGATGTGAGGATCAGAGAGAGAGATGTGAGGATCAGAGAGAGAGATGTGAGGATCAGAGAGAGAGATGTGAGGATCAGAGAGAGAGATGTGAGGATCAGAGAGAGAGACGTGAGGATCAGAGAGAGAGATGTGAGGATCAGAGAGAGAGATGTGAGGATCAGAGAGAGAGATGTGAGGATCAGAGAGAGAGATGTGAGGATCAGAGAGAGAGAGATGTGAGGATCAGAGAGAGAGACGTGAGGATCAGAGAGAGAGATGTGAGGATCAGAGAGAGAGATGTGAGGATCAGAGAGAGATGTGAGGATCAGAGAGAGAGAGATGTGAGGATCAGAGAGAGAGACGTGAGGATCAGAGAGAGAGATGTGAGGACCAGAGAGAGAGATGTGAGGATCAGAGAGAGAGAGATGTGAGGATCAGAGAGAGAGACGTGAGGATCAGAGAGAGAGATGTGAGGATCAGAGAGAGAGATGTGAGGATCAGAGAGAGAGATGTGAGGATCAGAGAGAGAGAGATGTGAGGATCAGAGAGAGAGACGTGAGGATCAGAGAGAGAGATGTGAGGATCAGAGAGAGAGATGTGAGGATCAGAGAGAGAGATGTGAGGATCAGAGAGAGAGAGATGTGAGGACCAGAGAGAGAGATGTGAGGATCAGAGAGAGAGATGTGAGGATCAGAGAGAGAGATGTGAGGATCAGAGAGAGAGAGATGTGAGGATCAGAGAGAGAGACGTGAGGATCAGAGAGAGAGATGTGAGGACCAGAGAGAGAGATGTGAGGATCAGAGAGAGAGATGTGAGGATCAGAGAGAGAGATGTGAGGATCAGAGAGAGAGACGTGAGGATCAGAGAGAGAGATGTGAGGACCAGAGAGAGAGATGTGAGGACCAGAGAGAGAGATGTGAGGTGTGGCTGAAAGTAGGTCAGAGCACAGAGTGAAACAGAAACGTATTGATGTATGACGACAAACATATCGACAATAACCAATGGATCTCCAGTTATTACTCACTCATAGACACGAATGCACACACACACGCACACTAACACACACTCAAGCAGAAATCACAAGTGCTCACAACTTAAGTACATATTCTGTCTGTGCACCTGGTCATTATCCGATTGGCCGCTGGAGGAGGAAGTGGGAGTCACTTCCTGTTGTTGCTGAGCCTGTGGTTGCTGCTGGGTGACTGTTGCTACGGCAGCAGTGGCCGTGCTGCCGGGCATGAAGATGAGCTGCGAGGAGATGGGGGCTCTCAGGGAGCGGTTCACCTGCATGGCAACAACACATAGCTGTCAATCAAGCAGCTCAAATTAAACTCCCATAGCAAACACCACAGTAGGGCGGGTCGCTCCCGTCTACACACAGTGCAGCCGTTCTCACAACTACCACGCCGTTGAGGCAAATTCAGAGAGCCCAGCTTTCTAGCCAGAATACGACACTGCTTATTCCTCCTTTGAGGTGGTTGGAACACTGAACTTGACTACTAACACATTACTGCCACTTGTGTCTCGTCTCCACTAGCCAGGGTTTAGCCGTGCTGTGGCCTTGTCTCCACTAGCCAGGGTTTAGCCGTGCTGTGGCCTTGTCTCCACTAGCCAAGGTTTAGCCGTGCTGTGGCCTTGTCTCCACTAGCCAGGGTTTAGCCGTGCTGTGACCTTGTCTCCACTAGCCAGGGTTTAGCCGTGCTGTGGCCTTGTCTCCACTAGCCAGGGATTAGCCGTGCTGTGGCCTTGTCTCCACTAGCCAGGGTTTAGCCGTGCTGTGGCCTTGTCTCCACTAGCCAGGGTTTAGCCGTGCTGTGGCCTCGTCTCCACTAGCCAGGGTTTAGCCGTGCTGTGGCCTCGTCTCCACTAGCCAGGGTTTAGCCGTGCTGTTGCCTTGTCTCCACTAGCCAGGGTTTAGCCGTGCTGTGGCCTTGTCTCCACTAGCCAGGGTTTAGCCGTGCTGTGGCCTCGTCTCCACTAGCCAGGGTTTAGCCGTGCTGTGGCCTCGTCTCCACTAGCCAGGGTTTAGCCGTGCTGTGGCCTCGTCTCCACTAGCCAGGGTTTAGCCGTGCTGTGGCCTTGTCTCCACTAGCCAGGGTTTAGCCGTGCTGTGGCCTCGTCTCCACTAGCCAGGGTTTAGCCGTGCTGTGGCCTTGTCTCCACTAGCCAGGGTTTAGCCGTGCTGTGGCCTTGTCTCCACTAGCCAGGGTTTAGCCGTGCTGTGGCCTCGTCTCCACTAGCCAGGGTTTAGCCGTGCTGTGGCCTTGTCTCCACTAGCCAGGGTTTAGCCGTGCTGTGGCCTTGTCTCCACTAGCCAGGGTTTAGCCGTGCTGTGGCCCTGTCTCCACTGGCCAGGGTTTAGCCGTGGTGTGGCCTTGTCTACACTAGCCAGGGTTTAGCCGTGCTGTGGCCTTGTCTCCACTAGCCAGGGTTTAGCCGTGCTGTGGCCTTGTCTCCACTAGCCAGGGTTTAGCCGTGCTGTGACCTTGTCACCACTAGCCAGGGTTTAGCCGTGCTGTGGCCTCGTCTCCACTAGCCAGGGTTTAGCCGTGCTGTGGCCTTGTCTCCACTAGCCAGGGTTTAGCCGTGTTGAGGCCTCGTCTCCACTAGCCACGGTTTAGCCGTGCTGTGGCCTTGTCTCCACTAGCCAGGGTTTAGCCGTGTTGAGGCCTCGTCTCCACTAGCCAGGGTTTAGCCGTGCTGTGGCCTTGTCTCCACTAGCCAGGGTTTAGCCGTGCTGTGGCCTTGTCTCCACTAGCCAGGGTTTAGCCGTGCTGTGGCCCTGTCTCCACTGGCCAGGGTTTAGCCGTGCTGTGGCCTTGTCTACACTAGCCAGGGTTTAGCCGTGCTGTGGCCTTGTCTCCACTAGCCAGGGTTTAGCCGTGCTGTGGCCTTGTCTCCACTAGCCAGGGTTTAGCCGTGCTGTGACCTTGTCACCACTAGCCAGGGTTTAGCCGTGCTGTGGCCTCGTCTCCACTAGCCAGGGTTTAGCCGTGCTGTGGCCTTGTCTCCACTAGCCAGGGTTTAGCCGTGTTGAGGCCTCGTCTCCACTAGCCACGGTTTAGCCGTGCTGTGGCCTTGTCTCCACTAGCCAGGGTTTAGCCGTGTTGAGGCCTCGTCTCCACTAGCCACGGTTTAGCCGTGCTGTGGCCTTGTCTCCACTGGCCAGGGTTTAGCCGTGCTGTGGCCTGTCTGGCACACAGTGAGCGTCTCCATTGGCTTTAGAACCTGGTCAAACCTGGCGGCTGGGTGGCGCAGCGGACTAAGCGCTTGCCACCAACGGGAGAGACACTGGTATCGAATCCGGCTGTCAGCGGTGCCTCCGGCTTGGCCGGCCGTCATACTGGCTCAATTGGCAGAGTCAGCGGGAGGGAACCCGGTGGGGTGGTATTCTGGTTGTTGTAAACAGCGACTCCTACAGGTCGGTCAGGGCGCCTGCACAGCGGGGAAGAGAGATGGTGAGGGTAGTGTGAGCCTCCCACACGTTACACCTCACCAATGAGAGTCCGCGCTGGCAGGTGAAAAGAAGTGGCTGGCTGACTCCATAATGTATCGGAGGGGACATGTGATAGTATCTATCAACCCTCCCTAGACCGGCCAGTGGGGGGCACATACGAGCAACGACCAGGAAGGGGAGGGGGGGGATTGGCATAACGACTAAATTGGGATGGGAGGGGGAAAAAAAGGAGGAGAAAAAGTGAAAAAAAAAAAAAAAAAAAACCTGGTCAAACCTGGCTGAGACTGTTGTCATCATGGTTTAGCTTACAGTACCATTTTGAATGGTGTGAATTTTGAAAGGTTGGCTAGCAACCGGAGAGTTTACAAGAAACACAATGGAGATGCAAACCCAACCATAACATACCACACTAGACCATGGCTATAGCCCCAGCCAGGCTAAAGAGAGCTAATGGAGTGTGTGTGTGTGTGTGTGTGTGTGTGTGTGTGTGTGTGTGTGTGTGTGTGTGTGTGTGTGTGTGTGTGTGTGTGTGTAGGTGTGTGTGTAGGTGTGTGTAGGTGTGTGTAGGTGTGTGTGTGTCCCAACTCTGGTCTTTGGAAAGTTTGATATTTACTGAGGATGGCCAGATAATGTTGATATTTAAACTTTAAAATGTGTATCACAATGGTGATGTCAGCCAGAGATGGGGAGAAGCATGAACCTTTAAAGGACATCTCTTTGAAATAAATTACATTTTACAGTTTTTTTCTGATTTCTTTTAAACTAATTATTATTTTGTATTATTTAACTATTTAATTATTATTGAGTTATTGCACAGCACTGGCAGTTGAACTGCATTGAAAAAAATAAACCTCATAACTGAACTGGCACTGAACATTGAACTACACTGGCACTGTTTGCAGATGTACTGTTATTAAAAGTTAGTTAAAAACATAATTTTGTATTGTTTTTTTGGGTTAAATCCAAAGGAAAAAATATAAAATCAGAGCAATCCAAAAACAGGAAAATAAAAAACAGAGAAATCCGAAAACAGGAAAAGATTAAACAGAATTCATAGGGCCCTAGTTAAGGTGAGTTAATAAATTCACTCTGAAAATCTGCTCCGCTCTGATGAACTGACTGTGTTGTATGTGCCTCCTCGTATTGTAAATAGTTCATATGCGTGTTGTCACAACTACTGTATGTATAATTGTAAATAAGTTAATTTATGTGTAATCGTTTCATTTCAGCTCAGTGTAGAGAAATGCACCGATACTAACAACCGCCTTACTGCACGCGGCTATGACGACACTGTTGCCACCAAACCATACCACACTAGACCATGGCTAGCCCCAGCCAGGCTGAGCATAGCTAATGGAGACACAAACCCAAACATACCATACCATGCTAGACCATGGCTAGCTCCAGCCAGGCTGAGCATAGCTAATGTCATTAACAAGAAATAAAGAAAATTATTATAATTTTTTTTTTTTTGCACTACCTATCTTTGTGAAAGTGGCTTCTCAGCTCTGGTCCAGCCAGCTGAAGACTTCTTAGCTTAACATAACAGACCGACAGTAAGTTTGGGGGAACTAATGGGATAACCGGGGATGTTGTTTGGTCCTGACAAGAGTCTCAAAGCAACTCTGAGGTCATGCTCAATGTCCAATCTGTTCCTCTGCTCTGTCTTCAGCTGGACCAGAGCTGAGAAGCCACTTTCACAAAGATATATAATTATATAATTGTTTTTCGATTAGTCGACTAATCGAAAAAATAATCGACAGATTAGTCGACTACCAAAATAGTCATTAGTTGCAGCCCTATACCACACCAATACTGCACATTCACCAGACCTTTTATGTGTTTATTTCTCCAGGCCTCTCTGCCAGAGCCGTGGTCAGTGAGATTATTTAGTGTATACATGTACAGCTACTCACCCTTAGATACATCTGTCCCTGGCCCCCAGCAGCCCCGCTCAGCAACACCGATTGGCTGATTGTGGATGTTGCAGAGGCACCTTGACCAATAGGGCGGGTGCTGGTTGTTGCCCCTCCCCCCGATGTTGTTACATTCACCTGAATATTGGAGAGAGAAAAAAAAATACTCATCATGATTCATACCGATTTTAATGAGGAGGAATAACACTGGTATGTCCTGCTAGAAGCAACTGATAAACACTACACTAAGAGTTGGCAAAAACCATGGCTAAAATTATTTATTTCAGTTATTATATGTATGAATGTTACCACGATGAGAGTGGTGTGTTTACACAAACAACTTGCTAGTATTTAGCTTAGCCTATTCTTTACACGTTAAATTAACTTACCGTCTTCTCCAGAGTCAGACTAGAAGATAGATACCAGTTTCCTCTCTATGCGTTCCGTAGAAAACTATCCGGCTGCAAGCTAGCCTAGCTTAGCACAAATGAATGGAAAGTGGATACAGACCACTAGCCTAGCTGACAGCCAAAAACACCTCTCCCGAAGATTTAAGCTAGGCTAGCGGTCCGTATCCGCTTCCATTAATTTGTGCTAGCCCCCCCCCCCTCCTAATAGAGTCTCCTCCCCACAGTATGTATATATTTTCTCCCCACAGTATGTATATATTTTCTCCCACCCACCCACCCCCTCCTCCCCATCATATGTATATATTTTCTGTTAGGATCTCTGGGTAACAGTACTGTATATTTGCATATCGTATATGTGATTGATTGAACACTTTATTAACAGATTGCAGAATTGGTACAATACAGTACGGCTCAATACAAACAATTGTTAAAGGGATGCAGACCAGAAAAATACTTTCGTCGTGTTTACAATCATCAGGGTCCCCCATTCTCAATTCATCAAGACATTTATGACATACATGACATACAGATATACAGACATACAGCACTATCACAAATGTAACAGTACTAGTATATACCTGTATGTCATGTATGTCCCCATGTCATAAATGTCATGATGTCATGTATGTTGTGTATGTTATAAATGTCACTATGATTTGAAAATGGGGGACCCTGATGTAAACAAGACAAACGTCTTTCTCAGGTCTGCATCCCCTTAACAATTGTGTGTATTGAGCCGTACTGTATTGTACCCATTCTGCAATCTGTTAAATAAAGTTTTCATTCATTCATTCATTCATTCAGCTTGCAGCCGGATAGCTTTCTACTACTGAACGTACAGAGAGGAGACTTGTATCCATCTTCTTGTCCGACTCTGGAGAAGACGGTAAGTTAATTTACCATAATGTTGGTATCCATCTTCTCGTCTGACCCTGGAGAAGACGGTCAGCGCATTTCCCATAATGTCGGCATGTTCCTTTAACATGGCCGGTCAATTAAGAAAATAAATCCTATCCAAGTGGCAGTCTGCCAAACGAATGAGTATTTCTCTACATAAGCAGTGAACAGATGATTTGATGGGACGTACGGCTGAGGAGGTGCTGGTCTGAGAGGAGGCGCTGGAGGGACTGGACTGACGGCTGGCAGCTAGAGTCGCCTAGGAGAACAGAGTAGAAACAAACTGAATAGAAAACAATAGAAGCCGCAGAGAGAGCTCACACACAGGCCATAGCGTGCGACAGTCACAAATGTGGCCATTATATTTGTGTGTTGCTATTTAGATGCAGTGTCATGTTTTGGTCACTAAGTGGCGCTCCTTGTTTGTACCTGATGTAGCAACAGGTTTAATTTGATTTAACTTGAGCCAGTGACTCACTTCCTGTCCACCTGCCGTCCAGTACAGTGTTACCTCGTCTAGTTATCTAGTAGTAACATGTTTGTTTGTTTATTTAAACGGATCCCCTAGTCTTCCTGGGCCCTGTTTCATGTACGTGGTTCAACTAAGTCGATCAACATGTCCATTATCCAGCTTCAGTTAACCCGATGTTCAAAGCCGGGATTTTCCTGTTTCACAAAGGAGGATTCAGTCTCGTTAACTCAAGCCAGACTTGAGAGTCAGGCTCAAGTCAGGCTAGATGCGCGCTCCCGTTTTAGGTGGAAAGCCAGCACGTATCGATGGCAGAGACCCTGATTCTCAACGGCATTGATTGATTAATTGATTTAAGACTTTATTGACAGATTGCAATAGGCTCAATCGCCTCGCCGACAAGTTAAATGCGTTATCTATAGGCTAATTCTAAGTCCCTCATTACCTCAATCAATCAGATTATATTTCTTTAAACTTGCCTGCTGGATTGAATAATCAAATGAGATCTTGCTAGCGAAAATAACTAATTAACTGTTATACAGAATTACGAGACGGCTTTCTTGCCCATTGATTGATGTATAGTCAATATTTTACTTATCTCCAATGTGGTCCAACGGGTTGTTCTTTTGACTTCCACACGGACGACCCGGGTTCAAGACCGGGGTCCTTCTTTTTGCAATATAGGAATAATTCAATTTGGTGCACGTTGAGAGCTATATAAAGAATGACATCCTCAATGCATGTAGATTTATAATATTTTAACTTAAAACCAGGCTACTTTGGCGTATAATCATTAATATTATATTCAAAAAAATCATATTGGAAACACGGGGATTTGAACCCCGGTCGGTGGATTGGGAGGCTTGAGCACTACCGCTGGGCCACTGGGCCAGATGGGATAAATTCATTGTTTATACATTAATGAACGAGAGACCCGTGTTTAGAATATCCTTTGTTTTGAATGAAGTTCATCTCTTTATCCTCATTCATTAATGTGACGTCAACGGCTCATTCAATTTCTCAGATCCGTCAAACAGCGCATCTCATCAGACATCTTAATCCCAGTTACAATTAAAATAACCACATCATGTGTACATCGCACGAGCGAGCGCCACCGTCGCCACGGTATATATAACGTGCATTATTTAGGACAAAGTGAATTTAATATCAGCATTTTGGGTCTATTTTACATTTCAAAAGCCCCCTCTGGAAGAATGGAGCACAAAAACGTAATTCAGAATGGTATAATGCAGATCGTAGACTGTGGGAATAGTTTCAGGAAACGGGCTGTCACTTCTTTGCGGGGGCGTGGCGATAGTTCAGGCTAACTTGAACTTGAACTCTGCTTTCGACCAGGCTCAAACTTTTGGATATGTTGTCATGGTGATTTGGAAAATCCAGGTACATGAAATCGGAAAGTCAGGCTAACCCAGTTATCCAGCTAAAGTTATCCGGCTAACTCGGTTATCCCGGTACATGGAACGGGGCCCTGGGGTCCAACAACATACATACACAAGATAACATACACCTATAGAACATAAGAAAAGCATATATCGCAAAGAAAATTAATCATATAATAGAGAAAAAACATGCATCATAGAATAAAAAGAAATGTAAAACAGGAGATGAACAAACAAGAGATAAAATCCAGTTAGAACAAAATAAAACAATGTATCAGGGTGTGCATGCATTCAAGCTGTGCTGAAGACTAAATTGTATTGTGTTTAAGATTTCTTTTAACACTAGCCTTTTCTTTGATGTTCCGCACATCGCTGGGAAAACAGTTCCAGGATACTATCGCCCTATAAAATACCGCCCTTTTCATAAAATTAGACTTAGGTAGAGGTAAAGTAATCAATCCACCTCTTGCCCCTCTGGTGGAATGTGTGTGTGAGTACTTGCGCTGTACACAATGCAATTATAAAGGAACTGTAGAATGTGGCACTGGCTTGTGTCTGTGAAACTATTATTTTATAATTAGGGATGTCCGATATTATCGGCCGATATTGGCATAAAAATGTGATATCGGTAAATATCGGTATCCAAAATAAATTAAATTTTTTTTTTATTTATTTAACCTTTATTTACCAAGGCAAGCAAGTAAGAACAAATTATTATTTTATTTATTGTCAAAGTATGCATAATGTTGTGTTAATTACATGACAAGAGATATGTAATGTTAATTACCTGAAATTATTCAGTTTTTTGGGGGGGGGGAAACCCTGCATATATCGGTATCGGTTGATATCGGTATCGGAAATTAAGAGTTGGACAATATCGTTATATCGGTATCGGTAAAAAAGCCAATATCGAGCATCCCTATTTATAATATATATATATATATTGAATTAATATAAAGCTGTATGACCAGGCATCATAGGGTCATAAGCCTAACCTTGTATTTTGATCATAAATGGGTATTATGTACCAAATCCCACAAGCTAAGCTATCCTGGTGCAGTTATTTTCACGCTGACAAGTTGACGTCAGACACACTCACCTGTTGCACTGCTGCCAGGTTCTGCAGCTGAGCGCTGTTGATCTGCTGCTGCAGCATCAACTGTTGGAAGTACTGGGCTGCGTTGGGTTGTCTCTGTAGAGCCTGTAGGGCCTGGGGAGAGGGGGAGAGAGAGAGAGAGAGGGGGAGAGAGAGAGAGGGGGGAGGGGGAGAGAGAGAGAGAGGGGAGAGAGAGAGGGGGGAGAGAGAGAGGGGGGAGGGGAGAGAGAGAGGGGAGAGAGAAGAGAGAGAGGGGAGAGAGAGAGAGAGAAGAGGGGAGAGGAGAAGAGAGAGAGGGGGCGGAGAAGAGAGAGAGAGAGAAGAGAGATATAAGAGAGGGGGGAGAGGAGAGAAGAGAGACAGAAACATAAGAGAAATAAAGGTATAGAGAAGAGGGGAGAGAAAGAGTAATGAGTTAGTAGTCAGTCTGCCGCCAACAGCTTGATATATGTACAGCCTGTAATACAGTAATAACTCAGAGAGGAGAGGAGAGGAAAGGAGAGGAGAGGGAGAGAGAGAGAGAGAGAGAGAGAGAGAGAGAGAGAGAGAGAGATAGAGAGGAGGGCAAGAGAGATGAGAGAAAGAGAAGAGAGGGAGAGGGAGAAAGACAGAAACATAAGAGAAATAAAGGTATAGAGGAGGGAGAGAAAGAGTAATGAGTTAGTAGTCAGTCTGCCGCCCAACAGCTTGATATATGTACAGCCTGTAATACAGTAATAACTCAGAGAGGAGAGAGAGAGAGAGAGAGAGGAGAGAGAGAGAGAGAGAGAGAGAGAGAGAGAGAGAGAGAGAGAGAGAGAGAGAGAGAGAGAGAGAGAGAGAGAGAGAGAGAGAGAGAGAGAGAAAGAGAGGAAAGAGAGAGAGAGAGGGGGGCAAGAGATGAGAGAAAGAGAAGAGAGGGAGAGGAGAAAGACAGAAACATAAGAAAGGTATAGAGAGGAGGGGAGAGAAAGAGTACCGAGTTAGTAGTCAGTCTGCCGCCAACACCAGCTTGATATAGTACAGCCTGTAATACAGTAATAACTCAGAGAGGAGAGGAGAGAGAGAGAGAGAGAGAGAGAGAGAGAGAGAGAGAGAGAGAGAGAGAGAGAGAGAGGAGAGAGAGACGAGAGAGAGACAGGACAGAAATGTGGAGGATGACAGTGAGAGATGAAATTTGCACGCAATTTCTCTCTCTCTCTCTCTTTCTGTCTGTAAACACATAAATCATATGTGGCTCAAATGATGCAATCTATCTGCATGCATGCAGGCACAGTCGCACACACACACACACACTTACCTGCACAGCTTGTCTCTCATACAGAGACATGGAATTCATCTGGGAGGGGCGGGTGCTTGCCCCTGATGGAGCGCTCCCATTGGCCGAGGCACCCTGCTGGTTCTGGTCCCCATCTGTCTCCATCACTGGTGGGGAAACAGAAGAGACGTCAATCAATCAAACGCTGGTGAGATACGCTCACTAATACAGCCTCAGGTCGCGTTCATGATGACAAACACGAGACAAGGAACACGAGACAAGCTATCGATCCATCAGTTTCTACCTGAAGAACACACACTTATTTCTCAACAGCGAGAGGCTCTCCCGGCAGGAGTCTGTCTTCCCTGACTTGTTGACGCACAAGTGAGCTGTTGTTTCTGGCACCGTTAACGCCATGCAGCTGCATAATGCATTGATTGATTGAAATAAAATTGTATTAACAGATTGCAGAATGGGTACAGTACAGTACAGCTCAATACAAACAATTGTTAAGGGGATGCAGACCAGAGAAAAGACTCGTCTTGTTTACATCAGGGTCCCCCATTTTCAATTCATCATAACATATTATGACATACATGACAGATAGACAGTACTGCTACATCTAGACATGTATGACATACCAGATTTACAAATACAGTACTGTTTGTGGTACAAAGAGTCTAAAAAAGAGAGTATATACATTTGACGAAGAAACTGTACATTGGAGGTTGGGTAGGTGGGGTGGAGGGGGGGGGTTGGGTAGGTGGGGTGGGGGAAACTGTACATTGGAGGTGGTTGGGTGGGGGTAGGCGGGGTGGGGTAACTGTACATTGGATTATCCACGAAACCTTACTTGGTCCCAAGAAGAGGGTCTTGTGTATTACTGGGTTAGGACATTTACTGTACATTGGAGGGGGTTGGGTTAGGACATTAACAGGGGCCAGTTTCTAATTGCAGTCTCCCGAGGTGCTCTTTGAGTGGTTTTGAAAGTGGGTAGTGATTCACATTCCTTTACAGCTGTGGGTAGGGCGTTCCACATTGATGTGGCATAATTTTCTAAACGTGTTTAGTCCCTTGTTTGAGCCGAATCTGGGTTTCACATGATTTGTGGAGCTCCCTCTGGTGTTGTGGTCATGGTATTCACTGACCTTTGGCAAGTAATTTGACATGTACATGGGTACCTTGGTCGTGTAGTGTATCTTGTAGACCAGGCCCATTGCAAGTTGCTGTACTCTGTCGACTACTCTAAGACATCCTAGGTTGTCAAAGTGGGCAGGGGTGAGGTGGGTTCTAGGAGTAAGGTCAAGCAGTAGTCTGACCAGTTTGTTTTGTGATGTTTGTAATTTTGTTTTTAGCGCCTTTGAGGTGCTTTGCTACCATGAGGTGCAAGCATAGTCGTAGTACCCTTGAATGAGTGCTCCTGACTTAGGGTATTCTTGTTACCAGAGAGGAGATCCGGTTCAAGAATCTAGTTCGTTGGTTGACTTTTTGTATTACATATGGATGCCATTTTGTCACAGGAAAGATTTGCCTCTAGGATGGAACCTATGTATGTAATTTCATCTTTCCTTGTCACAATATTGTCACCCACTGTAACTGAGAAGCTGTCGGTCTTGCTGAGTTTGTTTTTTGAACCGAAGAGAATGGACTCTGTTTTACCCAGGTGTGTAATGATAGTTTGTTATCAGCGAGCCAGGTGCAGATTTTGCCGAGTTCCGAATTCCGAGCTGAGGGTTTTTTTCAACCTGTAACTTGTTCTTGTCAGAGAACACGAACAGGACAGTCGTCTGCAAACAGGAACGAGTTGCAGTCACAAGCTGACATAATGTAATTTGCATAAATTAGGAACAGTAGCGGTCCTAGTATGCTTCCTTGTGGAACACCACACCACAGAGGGGGGGGGGGGGGGGGGGGGGGGTACCATTTACCTCCACCATCTGTTCTCTCCCCTCCAGGTAGGATTGCATCCAGCTGATACTGAGACTATCAAAACCAATTGCTTTTAGCTTGTCAATCAGAATGGCGTGATTGACAGTGTCGAAGGCCTTTTGTAGGTCCAGCATGACCATGCCGCATGTCATGATAATTATGTACCATGCAGCATGCAACAATATGCATAATGCATGTCATGACAATAATGCACGTCACAGCTTCAACACACAACAATCGCCTAGCTAGCTACCCGCTCTCTTTGCGACAACTCGTCGTTAACACCAACCGCTCAACTTGACGTTACTTGTTGCACTAATAATCCACCAAACCGAAAGTCGCAGACGTCCCTATATATCGCGGTAGACGGCGATTACACACAACTAGCAGACAGCCACCTCTTCTAGCATGATGGAGCATGTAGCCTGTCTGTGGTTTTGCAGACAGACACCTCTAGCATGGAGCATATTTGTTGCAGGTTTTGCAGACAGACAACGTCGACAACAACGGGGCTGCGCTGCACAACAACCGGGTACCTTACCGTCTGTGTTTCTGCACCGGCAACGACTGTAGCTTGCTCTCTAGAGAATATTTACTCTCTATGACGATTCTGCTGTACCGAAAACGGCGAAATTAGCCGCTACAGAGGCTACGACGATGCCTTTTCAATAATATTTTGCATAAATTTGCAGCTGATGTGGGGAACGCCTCCCTTTCTGCCGTGCAACCTCTTCCGGCGCGACGGGATGACGACACACGTCTGTCTGTCATGTATTCTCGAAGACACTCTGACGTCACGAGACCGCCGCCATCTTGGTATTGGGGAAACAAACTGATTTCTACCATCAAATGTATGCGTTGAGCTCCGTTTTTATTACATATTTTATCACATTCTTGTTCATTTCATAACCTTTTCATATAATTTGTTTTGAAAATATTGAGGTCAACGTGGCATTTCACTATTTCGAAAGTCTTTCTGTTGATTCTAAAGTGCATGTTTCCCCCCCCCAAGCCATAGACATGCATAGACAGAAAGTTAAAAAGACAGGAAGTTGACTTCGAGAATTTACCAAAACAAAACACGTTGATGTCTATAACTAGTGTAACCAAAACAAAACACGTTGATGTCTATAACTAGTGTAACCAAAACAAAACACGTTGTTATAGGATAAGGCCAGTGTAATATGAATGTGTTTCTTATTGTCAACATAGCCGGTGGAAAGACCAACACCCACAATGCATTTCTTCTCATTTCTTGATCTATCAGGCAAACAGCAGGTTATAGCTCATTATATCCAGAAGTCGATTGTTGTCCAAAAAACCCAAAGTCAACTCAACTGTTGTCTAAAAGTGACAGACATTTGATTGAAAATGTAACGAATGTATACAAATATACCACCATAATGTACATGCCTTGACCTGCACATGTTATCTTCAGTGAGGTACATCTGTACTTTATAACTTCAGCAATGAAGTATCAGACATGATGAGGGACCTTGTATGAGATATGATGAATATCGCTACCTTGCCTACCCTTCTGATCTGATCTTATTTTTATACATCTGTACAACAACATTTATTGAGATCTTTATGTCATTACCTTGACATGTTATCTCATCACTAAAATAATCGTATAGTGATTGTGTCCTTTCTAAGTCAAATATTTCTTTCTTAATTAACTATTTTGATTGATAAGAAATGTTGATTGTTATTGTCCATTCACTCAACAATGTATAACCCGATAGTTTATCAGATATATCTCAGATAATATATTGCTCATTATTACAGACATGCTGAATATAGGCATAGCTCAAATTAGATGTTTGGAAAAAGCAGATAAGGCCAATTCATTCTCTCACCATTCAATCTGCTTAAATATACATTCAATGGCAAATTAAGTTAAACAGCAGCCTTCATTATAGACATACTTTAAGCATATAGCTCAAATTAAGTGCTAAAGATAAGATAAGATAAGATAAGATATTCCTTTATTGATCCCCTTGGGGAAATTCAGGCATCATAGCAGCATGGGGGGGAGGGGGGGAGGGGTACAGGTAGTAAAACAACACAGTATACAGGTAGTAAAAGACAACACAGGCAGTACCACATATAAGACATATGCCATGGCATTGATTTAGGATATATATATATATATATATATATATATATATATATATATATATATATATATATATATATATATATATATATATATATATATATATATATATATATATATATATATATATATATATATATATATATATATACATATATATATTAAAGAGAATTTGAGGGGAAAGTAAGTTAAGTGAAACGTTTATCTGAGCTGTCTGTGATGTATATGACTAGTATAAGATAAGATATTCCTTTATTGATCCCCTTGGGAAAATGCAGGTGCGTCTTGTGAAGCAGACTGGTAGTTAAAAAAATAAAAATAATTCTAACCCTATAACTAACCTTACTGTCATGCACTTGTCCTAATATACTAACCTACACTGTAGCACTCAACACTTTGATGAACATTGTTACTCAGCTGATAGAGTTGTGCACTTGTAAGTCGCTTTGGATAAAAGCGTTCAGCTAAATTACTAAATGTAAATGTATGTAAATGTATTGTGATCCAACCTGATTCATAAAAGCAACATGGGAGGCTGCTGTTCCAATGTCCAACTCAATAGAAAATAATACAGCAACAGAGTTGTGAGATGATATAATATATTTTATTTATTAACAACATTACTATTTACATCAACCACAAGTGAACATACAGCCGGGGTGCATCATAGGCGAGATGGTTTAACTGTGGCTCGGAGAAAAGGTTTTAACTAGCGGGAGCATTGTAGCCATTACAGTTCCATACATTTCCTCCAGAGGTCCTTTTACAAGACAGTACCTACAGTACCTACAGTAACAGTGGCATCCCTATATCAAGCATATCATACCTATAGATACTGTATCTGTACATGTATATCCCTTACCTACTCTTACTATTACGCTGCTGGCCAGTATGACTTACTACCATAGTGTCTTTCTACCTGTATCACTGTACATATTAATACTACAACTCTGTACATACATCTGATTAGCACTCAGTAGTACTAATCTATATATTTTATATCCAGTTTAATCTCCTGTACAGTGTATATTACTATTGCACTTTATTGTTACATTGCACTCTGGTTGGATGCCAAACTTCCTTTCGTTGTACTGTACTTGTGCTGTATAATGGCAATACATTTGAATCTAATCTAATCTAGTCTAATCTAACATAACCTAACCTAGTCTAGTCGAATCTAACCTAGTCTAATATATTCTAGTCTAATCTAACCTAGTCTAATCTAATATAGTCTAATCTAGTTTAATCTAACCTAGTCGAATCTAATCTAACCTAGTCTAATCTAATAGTCTAATCTAATGTAGTCTAGTCTAATCTAACCTAGTCTAATCTAATATAGTCTAATCTAATCTAGTTTAATCTAATATATTCTCATCTTCATCATTGGGTGACATATAAAACGTCGTCTGCGAGCCACAGAAATAGCAGGTGGCGCACAAAGACCACGAAAGCAGAGAATTAAGTGCTCACACACACACACACACAGTCCACATACATGTTGAAGAGGTGAGAGGAGAGAGGCACAGATAGCGCTGTCGTATACAGTACAGTACACACACACACATACACTAATTAGTTATTATAATAACAACAACGCAATGGAGTCAGTAACAAAGTGACACAATAAATAACCAACGGCCAACGTGTGAATTAAGTCTCTAGGCCGCGGCACCACTTTCCCCGCAGGCAGATCCACACCCCTTCCTGCTTTAAAGTTCGATACTCTTCCAACCTTTGGACATATTATAGCATAACCATTGTACGTAATTTTGTAATTGCCTTTAGTCTGCTTTTCCTGTTTTTATCTTATTGTAACTAGTTTTTATCTTTGTGTTATTCCATCTCTTTTAGTTGTTTACTCAACGTCACTGTAAATGAGGGAAACCTCCGTGTTGCTGGAGTTTAAATAAAGGTTGAATGATTCAATTATAGAGCCGTCGATTAATAAGGGGACGGCCACTTTCTGTCATGAAGCTGCAGTGATCACTGCCAGCCTGTTACCATGTTTCTATTTTTATTTTAGACTTACAGTTGGTCCTGTTACTCTAATGTTTTTTTTATTTTAGACTGTTACAGTTGGTCCTATAATGTTGTGAATCTCATAATGGCATCGATCCTGCTTCCGATAGGATAATGGAGGGGGGGGGGGGGGTCTTATCAATGGCGCTGATTAATCTTAGGCAAAACACATGGGAAACAACACGAGACAACATCAGACACTCATGAGAGAGGGATGAGATGAAGAGAGGGATGAGATGAAGAGTGTTGTACTTGAAGAGAACACTGACAGGTCTGAGAGGGTATTGTAACATAGCATTGGATGACGGTTCGTTAACGCCATCTCTCTCTCCCTCTCTCTTACACTGAAGGACAACAACCGAGTCTCATCTCTCTCCCTCTCTCTTACACTGAAGGACAACACCCGAGTCTCATCTCTCTCTCCCTCTCTCTTACACTGAAGGACAACACCCAGCGTCTCATCTCTCTCCCTCTCTCTTACACTGAATGACAACACCCAGCGTCTCATCTGAGAATTTCAACCTGAATTTCCCCAAGGGGATCAATAAAGGAATATCTTATCTTATCTCTCTCTCCCTCTCTTACACTGAAGGACAACACCCCGAGAACCATAAACACACACATTCACCTGTTGCAGTCAACATACATTATATATATATATATTTTGTTTCCTTTTCTTTAAAAAATATCTATTTACAAATTAGTAAATAATAATATTAATAATACTCCTAATTATATGCGGTGAGCGAGAGTGTCCACACATGTGCATAAGGTCCCTGGGCATAGTGTGAGAGCAGTGTGAGGATACTAGTGTCAAAACCTTTCACTTACTTCCCTCTGGTTGGCAGCCCATTCCCTGTGTAACCAGGCCAACTTCCCTCTGGTTGGCAGCCCTTTCCCTGTGTAACCAGGCCAGCTTCCCTCTGGTTGGCAGTCCTTTCCCTGTGTAACCAGACCAACTTCCCTCTGGTTGGCAGCCCATTCCCTGTGTAACCAGACCAACTTCCCTCTGGTTGGCAGCCCTTTCCCTCTGTAACCAGACCAACTTCCCTCTGGTTGGCAGCCCTTTCCCTCTGTAACCAGACCAACGTCCCTCTGGTTGGCAGCCCATTCCCTGTGTAACCAGACCAACTTCCCTCTGGTTGGCAGCCCATTCCCTCTGTAACCAGACCAGCTTCCCTCTGGTTGGCAGCCCTTTCCCTCTGTAACCAGACCAGCTTCCCTCTGGTTGGCAGACCTGTCCCTGTGTAACCAGACCAGCTTCCAGCCTCCGTCTCCCACATGGGGAGCAAGCCACCGGCCGGAGGGGAGGGCAAAACAGGAGTAAATACTGAACACGACCACAGAAGGAATGTACCACGTCTTCTCGCCAATGCAACACATTACATCATTATAGTTATCCACGATTACAACGACACACGACGAAGCCATGGTGGCTGTGACCGGACTCTACCGTGACGGATGTGACCGGACTCTACCGTGACGGATGCGACCGTCCCACTCTACCATGACGGCTCTGACCGTCCCTCTCTAGGCAAACAGATCAACAGCGTTACTGTTTGAGGTGAACATTACTTCAGAATGTGATGCACAATGAATATATTTTAAAAATACACCTTTTTTGACACTGAACCGTATCCACCACATGCATACAGATCGATTCATTCACAACAACCAATGAATAATCATTTAACAATTCCTCACGCGGTTGATTGGTCAGACGGACAGACAGAGAGGGCGGACTCTACAAATGGAGTCGTGTAAAAACAAATATAATAATAAAATAAACGTTTGGTCGTCGTGACTTTCATAGTAGCATCCTAGGACTCGGTAGAACGCTTTCAATTTGCACTCAGTATCACAGGGGCCACCAACACACACATTCATTCATCCATCTGTGACATGAAGACACAAAAACTTTACATGAACTGGTCCTTTTGACTTGTCATCCCTACCCCAGACTAGAAATAACATCTTTAAATGGTCCTTTTGACTTGTCATCCCTACCCCAGACTAGAAATAACATCTTTAAATGGTCCTTTTGACTTGTCATCCCTACCCCAGACTAGAAATAACATCTTTAAATGGTCCTTTTGACTTGTCATCCCTACCCCAGACTAGAAATAACATCTTTACATTTTACATTTAGTCATTTAGCTGACGCTTTTATCCAAAGCGACTTACAAGTTCTGTACGACAAGTCATCAGGAAGGATACAACTCTATCAGCTGAGTAACAATGTTCATCAAAGTGGTGCTACAATAAGAAATAACATCTTTAAATGGTCATTTTGACTTGTCATCCCTACCCCAGACTAGAAATAACATCTTTAAATGTTCCCCAGACTAGAAATATTTAAATGTTCCCGTTATTCACATGAATTATTTCTAATTTCTCACTCTTGTCCTCTAGCAGTTCTCTAATACAGTGATTCATGTTCTTAACGTTTAATGCACATCGTAGTGATCCTATAAGCCAGATATAAGCACTTTCAAGTATCATATTGAATATTTGTTAAAAGTTGATTACCAATAATTTTATATAAAGTGCTTCTTGTGCTTAGTGGCTGCATTAGCGATTGTGGAGCGATCTACAGCCTGTTCTAATGCATATCAGGTTAAAAGAGTGCAGCTAAGGACTACCATGGGGTTTACCATCTAATCTCTCTCTTGATGGAGGTATGTGAGCAGCGCTTGCTGTGGGCCTCTACTGAAGACAAAGCTCACTACAAACTGATTCAATTCAACATTATCTCTGGCTCGTTGTTTTGCTTCAAGGGTGGAGTAATGGCACTGTATATATTGTGTTTTGTATACAATAGACTATTTCTAAACTACATATACTGTAGTCTTTTCCCTTTAACCAAAGCAAGCCATTGCACTTTACCCCTAATTTAAAACAGTTTAACAACTAGAAGAAACACCTTTGAGGTCTGCTAGGCGCAAATGTGAAATTCAACACTTTGGCATCGCTACGAGAGAGAGAGAGCTCTCCAGCCAGGTCACTAAGAGAGATGAAATGAAAGCTTCCCTTTTTTACATTTTTGTTTGAATTAGGAATACTTTCAAAAAGATAACACAAGATAAGTTAATACCAAATAACTATATCATAACATTATATTGCACCAAAACCTACACTACAAGGGTAATATTCACAAAAAAAAAAAAGTGACAAATACAGGAATAAATAAATGCATAAAAAAAAACGAGCGTCCATATTATCTCTCTGACCTCGACCACGACCTCTGACCTCCAGCGGTGAGGGACTCCAGGCCCTGTTCTCTGAACCGCTCGTGGAAAGGAACATTTAAAAAGAAGGAATGGTCAGAAACGTCACTGCAGCGGAGGTTAAAGGTTAAAGGGACTAAGAGGAGGGGGCTTGTGAGCGGAAGGTCCCCCCCGGCAGGAAGAGTGCTCCCCCGTCTCTCCATGCCAATGGCTGAAGTGCTCTTGAGCAAGGCACTTGACCCTCCTCCAGAATGTGTGTAACTGTGTTGAGTGTAAAGCAGGGCGAGGCGGAGAGAGAGAGAGAGAGAGAGGCCCTACCCTGCTGCAGGTAAAAACAACAACCGCTATCCAAAGCTGAAAAGCTGATTCTACAGTACTATTATAAAACCCTAAAGCGTACTCTGTCTCCGGCCTGTGAGGGTGGTGAGTGTTGTTGTTGTTGATGTCACTGTGACGTTTCCTCTCGTTTATAAACCCGTTTTAACCCATTAACCCCTCGCTGCCCTGCTCTACACGCTCTCCTGGACAGTGGCGTTGGACTTGTCCGCCAGGGGCGTGGACTCCGACGCCTCCGTGACCGCGGACAGCTGAGTCTGGACCAGCGGGACCTTCTCTTTGATCGGGGAGGCGGGGGGGCCCGTGGCGGTGGTGGTGGGAGGGGCCTCGGAGGTGGGAGGGGCCTCAGGGGGCGGAGCGCCGCTGAAGCAGCGGGAGATCTCGTCAAAGGTCTTGCCGCGAGTCTCCGGGACCTTGTAGAAGGTGAAGACGAAGAAGAGCACGAGGGTGACGGCGAAGATGATGAAGACCCAGGGACCACACAGTTCCTGGAGGGGAGGAAGAGGAGGGGAAGAGGAGGAGGGGAGGAGGAGGAGGGGGGAGGAGGAGGGAGGGGAGGAGGAGGGGAAGAGGAGGAGGAGGGAGAGAAGGAGAGGAGGAGGAGAGGAGGAAGGGAGGGGGAGGAGGGGAAGAGGAGGAGGAGGGGAAGAGGGGAGGGAGGAGGAGGAGGGGAGAAGGAGAGGAGGAGGAAGAGGAGGAGGAGGGGAGGGGGAGGAGGAGGGGAGGAGGAGGGGGGGAAGAGGAGGAGGGGAAGAGGAGGAGAGGAGGAGGAAGGGAGGAGGAGGGGAGGAGGAGAGGACATGTAGATGTTTTGATTTCATGTACAAACCAGAGGAGGCTAAAGAGCAGAGACCAGAGGAGACAAGGAGACTAAAGAGGAGAGACCAGAGGAGACAAGGAGACTAAAGAGGAGAGACCAGAGGAGACAAGGAGACTAAAGAGGAGAGACCAGAGGAGACTAAAGAGGAGAGACCAGAGGAGACAAGGAGACTAAAGAGGAGAGACCAGAAGAGACAAGGAGACTAAAGAGGAGAGACCAGAGGAGACAAGGAGACTAAAGAGGAGAGAGGAGAGGAGACAAGGAGACTAAAGAGGAGAGAGGAGAGGAGACAAGGAGACTAAAGAGGAGAGACCAGCGGAGACAAGGAGACTAAAGAGGAGAGAGGAGAGGAGACAAGGAGACTAAAGAGGAGACCAGAGGAGACAAGGAGACTAAAGAGGAGAGACCAGAGGAGACAAGGAGACTAAAGAGGAGAGACCAGAGGAGACAAGGAGACTAAAGAGGAGAGACCAGCGGAGACAAGGAGACTAAAGAGGAGAGAGGAGAGGAGACAAGGAGACTAAAGAGGAGAGAGGAGAGGAGACAAGGAGACTAAAGAGGAGAGAGGAGACAAGGAGACTAAAGAGGAGAGAGGAGACAAGGAGACTAAAGAGAAGAGAGGAGAGGAGACAAGGAGACTAAAGAGGAGAGAGGAGAGGAGACAAGGAGACTAAAGAGGAGAGACCAGAGGAGACAAGGAGACTAAAGAGGAGAGACCAGAGGAGACAAGGAGACTAAAGAGGAGAGACCAGAGGAGACAAGGAGACTAAAGAGGAGAGACCAGAGGAGACAAGGAGACTAAAGAGGAGAGAGGAGAGGAGACAAGGAGACTAAAGAGGAGAGACCAGCGGAGACAAGGAGACTAAAGAGGAGAGACCAGAGGAGACAAGGAGACTAAAGAGGAGAGACCAGAAGAGACAAGGAGACTAAAGAGGAGAGAGGAGAGGAGACAAGGAGACTAAAGAGGAGAGACCAGAGGAGACAAGGAGACTAAAGAGGAGAGACCAGAGGAGACAAGGAGACTAAAGAGGAGAGACCAGAGGAGACAAGGAGACTAAAGAGGAGAGACCAGAGGAGACAAGGAGACTAAAGAGGAGAGAGGAGAGGAGACAAGGAGACTAAAGAGAAGAGACCAGAGGAGACAAGGAGACTAAAGAGGAGAGACCAGAGGAGACAAGGAGACTAAAGAGGAGAGACCAGAGGAGACAAGGAGACTAAAGAGGAGAGACCAGAGGAGACTAAAGAGGAGAGACCAGAGGAGACAAGGAGACTAAAGAGCAGAGAGGAGAGGAGACAAGGAGACTAAAGAGGAGAGACCAGAGGAGACAAGGAGACTAAAGAGGAGAGACCAGAGGAGACAAGGAGACTAAAGAGGAGAGACCAGAGGAGACAAGGAGACTAAAGAGGAGAGACCAGAGGAGACAAGGAGACTAAAGAGGAGAGAGGAGAGGAGACAAGGAGACTAAAGAGGAGAGACCAGCGGAGACAAGGAGACTAAAGAGGAGAGACCAGAGGAGACAAGGAGACTAAAGAGGAGAGACCAGAAGAGACAAGGAGACTAAAGAGGAGAGAGGAGAGGAGACAAGGAGACTAAAGAGGAGAGACCAGAGGAGACAAGGAGACTAAAGAGGAGAGACCAGAGGAGACAAGGAGACTAAAGAGGAGAGACCAGAGGAGACAAGGAGACTAAAGAGGAGAGACCAGAGGAGACAAGGAGACTAAAGAGGAGAGAGGAGAGGAGACAAGGAGACTAAAGAGGAGAGACCAGAGGAGACAAGGAGACTAAAGAGGAGATACCAGAGGAGACAAGGAGACTAAAGAGGAGAGACCAGAGGAGACCAGACCAGAGAAGAACCCCTTTCCTTACCACTAGGTAAGGGAAGCTCATTCCAACCAGGAAGTTGGCCGTCCAATTGGAGCAGCCGGCCACAGCCATGGCTGCAGGGCGGGGCCCCTGGGAGAACAGCTCGGCCACGATGAACCAGGGGATGGGACCGGGACCCAGCTCGAACATCGCCACGAAGCCCATCACCGCACCGATCGCCATGTAACTCATAGCCGGGACGTTGTTCTGAGAGGGGGGGGGGGGGGGGGGGGGGAGGAGAGAGAGAGGGGGGGGGGGGGGAGAGGGAGTGAGAAAGGGAGAGAGAGAGAGGGACAGAGAGAGAGTGAGAAAGGGAGAGAGGGAGTGAGAGAGAGTTAGAGAGAGGGGGGGTAGGGGGGAGAGAGTGAGAGAGGGGAGGAGAGAGAGAGAAAGTGAGAGAAAGAGAGAGATGGAGTGATAGTGAGAGAAAGAGAAAGAGAGAGAAGAGCGAAAGAGAGAGAGAGAGGGGGGGGGTAGGGGGAGAGAGAGTGAGAGAGTGAGAGAGAGGGGGGGAGAGAGAGAGAGAAAGTGAGAGAAAGAGAGAGATGGAGTGAGAGTGAGACAAAGAGGAAATTATGATGTACAGATGAATATTCATTGACTGATTTAGACATGGTGTAATGTGATGCTAGTGACCACAGATAAACATAATGATGACATCACAGCCGGCTCTGACAGCTGTCACTCACAAAGTAGAGGGAGATAGTCATGAGCACGGCGCTGACGGACATTCCAGCCAATCCCACGAGGTGTAGAGTCCTTCGTCCCGCCCTCTCCACCAGGAAGAGCTGATGGACAGGAGGGTGAGAGGAATTAATCTACTACTGGCAGACACACACACATAAACACCACACCCAAACACACACCTACACTCAACATATGAACTTGCCACGCTCACGCACACACACACGAGCGGCGCGCGCGCACACACACACACACACACACACACACACACACACACACACACACACACACACACACACACACACACACACACACACACACACACACACACACACACACACACACACACACACACACACACACACACACACACACACACACACACACACACACACAGTACTAATTAATAAAATGTTTACTTTACTTTATACTTTATTTCAACTCATAAATGAATTTAGGGCATGCCTCATTTCCAATGACATTGAGCGTACAAACATAATAAATACATGATAAATACAATGAATATACAATAAACAATACAATAAGTGCAATCAGAACAGCGTTTGTCCAACCAATTAAAACAGTCCCAGATTACGGTGGAATGGTTGGTGAAATACTCACAGACACAATAGTGAACAGCACGTTGACGATACCAGCTCCGATGGTGGCATAGATGGGCTGCTTCACACCAGCTGACTTAAAGATACCTGTGGAATAATAAAACACCTGAGAGAGGGGGGGGGGGAGAGAGGGAGAGAGGGGGGGGGGGGAGAGAGAAAGAGAGGGGGGGAGGGAGAGAGAGAAAGAGAGGGGGGAGAGAGAAAGAGAGGAGGGGGAGAGAGAGGGGGGATAGAGAGAGAGGGGAGAGAAATAGAGGGGGGATGGAGAGAGGGTGGAGAGAGAGAGAAAGAGAGGGGGAGAGAGAGAGGGGGGAGAGAGAGAGAGAGAGGGGGGAGAGAGGAGGGGGGAGATAGGGGGGGAGAGAGAAAGAAGGGGGAGAGAGAGAGATAGAGAACGAGTGGGGAGAGAGAGAGAGAGGGGGGGAGAGAGAGAGAGAGAACTTGAGAACAGACTCTGTCTGACTCTTAACACATTCCCGGCCAACCACGTATATATCACGCTAATTATCGTGGTGGGCATTCAGGGGGCGGGCTGCTAACACGTGTTATGTCGTGGCTGGCATTCAAAGTGTTAATAATAAACACTGTTAGGACTATCTGACTCTTAATAATAAACACTGTTAGGACTATCTGACTCTTAATAATAAACACTGTTAGGACTCTTTTTGCATCCTTGTCTTCTTAAAAGTTGACCTTTTTGGTGTCACAAAGATAAAAAAAAATTGCATTTGTATTCATTATACATTTGTTTTGGTGGGAAAGCAGCTCGTGGCAGTGTTTCCAGATGAAGTCGTCTCCACGTTTAAACAGCCGTCTGCCTCACAGTTGATTCTCGCACGCGTTTCACAACAGGAAGTGACCTCGTCACGCCGGCGGCTGAGGATTCCATATGGCCGTCAAATCATGATCGTAATCCGTCACATAATCCTCTCCTACACTGTGCCATCATGTGAAGTCACACTAAACACACTTAAATACGCCATTCAGTGGCAGAACGCAGATGAAATTCAAAGCCTCTCTCACATGTTGTAGTGTGTGTCCTTCACTACCGTGTGTACAGTATGTGTATCTGTTCTCTCGTACACAGCCTCCTCTCTCACATGTTGTAGTGTGTACAGTATGTGTTGTTGTTGTTGTTGTTGTTGTTGTTGTTGTTGTTGTTGTTTGTACAGTATGTGTTGTTGTTGTTGTTGTTGTTGTTGTTGTTGTTGTGTGTACAGTATGCGTTGTTGTTGTTGTTGTTGTTGTGTGTACAGTATGTGTTGTTGTGTGTACAGTATGTGTTGTGTGTATTTTATTTTGAAAGAAGAGTCTATTTTACTCTTTTATAACTTTTTATTACAGGTTCTAAACTGTAAGGTATTGAACTGTGTGGATATCAAGGCGGGAAGAAAGACTGTCAGGCTTTAAAACTGTGTGGGGCCCCAGGCCTAGAGCTGTGTGGGGGCCCCAGGCCTAGAGCTGTGTGGGGCCCCAGGCCTAGAGCTGTGTGGGGGCCCCAGGCCTAGAGCTGTGTGGGGCCCCAGGCCTATAACTGTGTGGGGGCCCCAGGCCTAGAGCTGTGTGGGGGCCCCAGGCCTATAACTGTGTGGGGGCCCCAGGCCTAGAGCTGTGTGGGGGCCCCAGGCCTATAACTGTGTGGGGGCCCCAGGCCTAGAGCTGTGTGGGGGCCCCAGGCCTATAACTGTGTGGGGCCCCAGGCCTAGAGCTGTGTGGGGGCCCCAGGCCTATAACTGTGTGGGGGCCCCAGGCCTAGAGCTGTGTGGGGGCCCCAGGCCTAGAACTGTGTGGGGGCCCCAGGCCTAGAGCTGTGTGGGGGCCCCAGGCCTATAACTGTGTGGGGGCCCCAGGCCTAGAGCTGTGTGGGGGCCCCAGGCCTATAACTGTGTGGGGGCCCCAGGCCTAGAGCTGTGTGGGGGCCCCAGGCCTATAACTGTGTGGGGGCCCCAGGCCTATAACTGTGTGGGGCCCCAGGCCCAGAGCTGTGTGGGGGCCCCAGGCCTAGAACTGCGCCCTGAGAGGGAGGTTTGCCCTGAGAGGGAAGGGGAGGTTTGCCCTGAGAGCAAGGTTCGCCCTGAGAGGGAGGGGGAGGTTTGCCCTGAGAGGGAGGTTTTCCCTGAGAGGGAGGGGGAGGTTTGCCCTGAGAGGGAGGGGGAGGTTTGCCCTGAGAGGGAGGTTTGCCCTGAGAGGGAGGTTTTCCCTGAGAGGGAGGGGGAGGTTTGCTCTGAGAGGGAGTTTGCCCTGAGAGGGAGGTTTGCTCTGAGAGGGAGGTTTTCCCTGAGAGGGAGGTTTTCCCTGAGAGGGAGGGGGAGGTGTTGCTCTGAGAGGGAGGTTTTCCCTGAGAGGGAGGTTTTCCCCTGAGAGGGAGGGGGAGGTTTGCTCTGAGAGGTGAGGAGTTTTCCCTGAGAGGGAGGTGGAGGTTTGCCCTGAGAGGGAGGTTTTCCCTGAGCGGAGGTTTGCCCTGAGAGGGAGGTTCGCCCTGAGAGGGAGGTTCGCCCTGAGAGGGAGGGGGAGGTTTGCCTGAGAGGGAGGTTTGCCCTGAGAGGGAGGGGGAGGTTTGCCCTGAGAGGGAGGTTTGCCCTGAGAGGGAGGTTCGAAGGGTCAAAGTGGGTATCAAACAGGAGGGAAGACTGTCAGGTTTTAAACTGTGGATGTGTGTGTGTGAGAGAGTGTGTGTCCTCACAGCGTTGATCCCCGACAGCTGCTGAGAGAGCTGCAGCATGACGGCTATGAGCAGCGGCTGGCGGTAGCTCTGCGTGCGGAACAGCTCCGGGATGGTGACCTGCTTCTCCACCGCCATCTTGGCGCTCTCCTCCTTCATCTCCTGCATCTCTTTACTGACGTCCTCAGTGCCGCGCAGACGCACCAGGGCTGGGGGGGGGGGGGGGGGGGGGGGGCAGGGTGTTAGATTAGTGTGTTGGTCAACATCCTGTTAGATTAGTGTTGGTCAACATCATGTTAGATTAGTGTTGGTCAAAATCATAAACATTATCAACATCATCAACATCATCACAACAACACCAGAGATCTCAATATAACGAGAAAATATCTCAATATAACAAGAAAATATCTCAATCTTTAGTTTAGTTTTACAACTGAATCTTTTTTTATATTTTATAATAAAAGTAACAGTAGTACTACTTGGGCGCTATACAGAAGTAGTAATGGTAGGAATAACAGTAGTACTTGACATTTAGGGAACCCAGATCAGATAAAGGGGTTATGGTTAAGGTTGAGGTTATGGTTATGTTATAGTTATGGTTATGTAACTGTTAAGGTTATAGTTATGGTTATGTTATGGTTATGGTTATGTTATGGTTAGTGCTTGTACCCTTGCGGGCCTGCTCCTCCTGGTTGAGGTTATGGTTATGTTTATCGTTATGGTTATGGTTGAGGTTATGGTTGAGGTTATGGTTATGGTTGAGGTTATGGTTGAGGTTATGGTTATGGTTATAGTTATGTTATAGTTAGGGATGCACCAAATATTCGGCCACCGAAAACTATCGGCCGAAAATGGTTAAAAAGGGCACTTTCGGCTTTCGGCCGAAAGAGTTTTAGCACCGAAAATATATCACAGAATGTCAAATAACGTGTTGTTGTGATGACGTAATCAAAACGTGGCTACAGACTTTGCGCAACGTGTACCGTGAGCAGCTTGGCAGCTCTTCCTGCATTCTACAGCCTGTGATAACTCCTCTTGTCTTGGGAGTTGCGCTGTTTCTATGTAAACTCCGCGAGCAACGCATCCAATAAATGCGTCTTTAACATGCTTTATATCCTCGTCATTACTATATGCCCGTCGCAGTTAAAAACCTTTTTAACTAACGTTAGCGTTAAGCTAGCTAACAACCTTCCATTCGTCTTTCACTCTCTTAAGCTACGTCATCCCCCGCTAAGAGTCACGGGAGATGTAGTAAATACAACAGTCCTTCCATGTAGGCTAGAACGCCGTAAATTATGACTCAGTAACCACTACAGTAACGTCATTAAGTCTGCTATAAGCTATTTTCCCTCTCGTGTGTGTGTTAGTGATGTTAAGATTCACCGATTCGCATCGGTGCACCGGCATAAACGTTCACGATGCGAGTGCACCGGTGGAATACGTGCGCATCGGCTAGAATTCAGGTTGAACTCGCGATGCATCTGTTGTTAGCGTCTTTGCATCGGTCAAAACCGATTCATTCATATAATTTCCTCTCATCCACTTCTGTCAGCAGTGCACTGCACACAGCAGATACTATCTTTGCTTCGCTACTACAGAATGCGAGAGCCACGTCACCAGGGGTGTAAAGTACTTGAGTAATTGTACTTCGTTACAATACTTAAGTACTGTTTTGGGGGATTTGTACTTTACTCGAGTATTATTAGGTTTGTATACTTGTACTTTAACTCAATTACATTTCAGAGAAAAAAAACATACTTTTTACTCCTTACATTTAAAATGCAGACCTACAAAGTACAAAGTACAAATCTTGCAGGTCCAACAATTTTAATTAGTATATTTGTTTCTCTGGCCGAACTAACGTTAACGCTATTAATCCTGCGGCCGAACTTTATTTAAAAACAGCCAATCAAATCCCCATCAATGGAAAATGTACCTGCCCATACCCATGCTGATTGGTCCTTGTGCTAGAAAAGCAGGGATCTAGAAAGCAGGGATCTAGAAAGCAGGGATAGTAGCCGCTGGCTAACGTTAGCCAGTTAGCCGTTCAGCTAACGCTAAACTACAGTATCTAACTAACTAGCGTGGCTCTGCAACACCAGTTCCATTAGTGAGGAAATGGGGGGGGGGGGGGGTATATTGACGACGCTTGACAACAGGTTCAAAGATAACTTCACATTTATTGGCAATTCGTTTCTTTATATCGCTTCCTCCCGGTTAAAACTGTGTTGTTGACAAAATGCCATCATGGTGTGGTTAGCTACGGAGCATCAGAAAGCTCAAACTCAAACTCGCACTCACTCTCGCTCTCTCTCTTTCTCTCTCTACGTTCAATGATTTAAAGTGGCCAAACGTTACAATATAAATACTAACTGGATAGTTGATGATAAACATTTAATTTCATTATCTGAAATATTATAAAAATCATTAAGTCTGCTATAAGCCATTATCCCTTTGTGTGTGATTATTATTGTCTCACAGTAGTGTGTATATATACATTGTGTGTGTTTTTAGCTAAAGTGGATAGAAAACACAGTACTGTGAAAAAGTCTTAGGCACCCAAGAGTTTTTATATAAATTGTCTTACAGTAGATTATTTTATTTTTAATAATAATATAAGCTGCATATAAGGAATACAACCAAATCCTCTGTCATACCATAACATTTTATCATTATTTTGCATCGTGTTGAATCGCATCGTATCGCCCCGAACCGCATTATGTTGAATCAAATCGTATCGAATCGTATCGTATCTCAACAGGGGTGAATCGTATCGCATCGTAGGGCTGGGCGATATGGCCAAAAATGATATCGCGATAACGATATCGAATATCACTCGATATTATCGATATTGTTTTTTTTTTTTTTTATCCACTTTTTCTCCCATTTTCTATATTTTTCTCCCATCCCAATTTCGTATCATCCAATTCAACCCTCCCCTGTCACGGACGCTGTTTCTTGCCTCCCACAAGCCGGCTGCAATGTGGACTAAGTCATACATAGCACAAGTCCCCTCCGGTACTTGAGGTAACAGCAGTCGCATCTTTTCACCTGCGCAGCTCGATCTCTCAGTGGCGAGGAGTAACGCGTGGGAGGCTCACGCTGCCCCCGACACGTTTTTTTTGTGCAGCAATTTTTTGTCGTTGCCGCCATCTTTAGTGTTACATCCCCTCACACTCCAGTTCTCAGGCTGCAGCTGGTTTGAAAGTGAAAGTAAACCGGCTTCTCTGCTGGCTGTGGCTCCAGGGGAGTTGAACAGTTCTGGCTCTGCTAGTTTCTTTTCTATCTTTTGGCGCTTTTTTGGTGGACAAACCACCGCACATGTGCACCGTGACTCGTGACTGGAGTCTAGCTCTGCTAGCACACATAGCCTACTGTGTACAGATGGTTTCAAACTGTATTTTAAATTAGAAAGCAAACAAAATAAATGGACAAGAGAAAAATAAATCTCAATTTGGTCAGTATTGGTCACACATTTCTTTTTCTTTTTTTTTAAGAAATTCTATATATTTTCGATTATTAAAATATATCGCGATAATTATCGTTATCGTTATATCGCCCAGCCCTATCGCATCGCATCGCCCGGTGCTTCAAATGTATTGTTAATGTATCGTATCGTTGGCACCTTATCGAGATGCACATCACATCGGCCTCAGTGATGGAGATGCACATCCCTAGTGTGTGTGTGTGTCTTTATGCAGATCTTTATGCAGTTTTAAAGCACCTTGGCTCTGTTCTGAATGCACTTTGTTGTAGTTATCCTACAGAAAAAAGAAAATGCACTTGACTTTAACCCATTACCTGCCAAAATCGCTGTTCAGCGTTATTGCCCGCCATGCGTTGTCTGCCAATATCGCTGTAAAGCGTGTTTCAAGTTCATATTTCATATTTTCGTCATGGAATTCATATTTCACCCACGGAGCCTTGTCATATGCTGCGGGAGCCATCACAACTCTGCAACGCTTCAATACCGCCACCTGGTGGCCGATCGGCGAGTTGCCAAACCGGAAATGCCCGTTTCAGCTCGGTTGAGGTTATGGTTATGGTTAAGGTTATAGTTATGGTTGAGGTTATGGTTATGTTATGGTTATATTATGGTTATGTTATGGTTATGGTTATGTTATGTTATAGTTATGTTATGGTTATGGTTATGTTATGGTTATGTTATGGTTATGTTATGGTTATGGTTATGGTTATGTTATGGTTATGGTTGTGGTTATGGTTGAGGTTATGGTTGAGGTTATAGTTATGGTTATGGTTACGGTTATGTTATGGTTATAGTTATAGTTATGGTTATGGTTATAGTTATGGTTAAGGTTGAGGTTATGGTTATGTTATGGTTATGGTTATGTTATGGTTATGTTATGGTTAGTGCCCTCACCCTTGCGGGCCTGCTCCTCCTGGTTGAGGTTGATGAGCAGGAAGCGGGGGCTCTCGGGGCAGAAGGGCAGCAGGATGCACTGCAGCACCGCGGGGGCGACGGTCAGGGCCAACAGCAGGGGCCACAGCTTATCTGAGCCCAGCAGGTTCTCCAGACCAAACACCTTATAAAAGACAAGACAAGACAAGACAAGACAAGACAAGACAAGACAAGACAAGACAAGACAAGACAAGACAAGACAAGACAAGACAAGACAAGACAAGACAAGACAAGATAAGATAAGATAAGATGATATAAGATAAGACAAGACAAGATAAGATGATATAAGATAAGATAAGACAATACAAGACAAGATACCATGATATAAGACAAGATACGATAAGATAAGATACGAAAAGATAAGATAGGAAAAGATAATATAAGATATGATAAGAAAAGGATAAGATAAGATACGATAAGATAAGACAAGATAAGATCATTTAATGGGTCTCATTCACCAACGGACTTAAGACAAAAGATCAGACACATTTTTGTCCTAGCGCCACTTAACACTTTGGTTGCCTAAGGTTAAATTAATGATATACCATAGATTGCCAGCGCTATTTGTCTATGGAGAAAGTCCCCTTCTTTGCAGGGCTATAACTTTTTTAATTCTATTGCTACATTGCCATTATTAGGGCCCATTCAAAGTCCTATATGTATTGTTCATTGTGTAGCAACGTTAAACTTTTTCATTCACATATTCATAGTAAAGTATGGTCTAATGTATAAGTATGTTTTCATCTCTTTCTGCAGCTTTCTCCAGAACGTGATATATAGCCCCAAATGCATTATATTGATGATGAAATACAGTTTGATGGCAATCGGGGCGATATAAAAAATTCCAACTAGACGTACTTCTAGAAGTTACTACACGTCATCTGATGTTGACCGGATGGGCGAGGGGGCGTTTATAATTCCGTGGGCAGCGTTATACCAATCATCTAATGTGGGTCAAATGTTCATCATAGCAGTTAGTGTCGAACACGGTAATATTACACGCTAAAACTCACCCCAGTCTCCGCGGGCCGTTGGGCGATCAGCGTGGGGTAGACAGTTTTCCATTATGGGATGTTGAAATAGTCGGTCCATTTCCAGGTTGTATAATAATATATACGTCCAAATCATGTTGTTTTTTCGAGTTATTTGCAGCGATCGATGTTCACTGTGTGAAGACGGAGTCTCTCTAACATTAGCGAGTGCCCGGACCCCATATGGAGTGAGTCCTACCGGGTTAAAGGTTGACATCCGGTTTCGATCTGCCGATCGGCCACCAGATGGCGGTCTTGAACCGCTAGAGGATTGAGAGGAGATCACACTTGTGTCTCAGGCCAGCGGAGGGACATTATGGATCAGATCGCAGATTTTTGAAATATTGATATAAAGACGACGTAAAACGTCCCCCGGCAACTTTAGCATCGCCAGCAAAGACGTCTAAAGACGCCCCCTGGCAGTCAAAGTGTTCATTTTCGGGCCGATTCTGGGATTCGCCAACGGTCCCTTCTCCTGGATTCGGTCCTAACTAAAAGCAGGATTTAGGAGCGCTGAAGAGCAGTCGTAAGTTGACAGACTGGTGTGCACCGTGTTCTTAACACTTTCTGCGCCATCCACATATATATATATACGTGTTTGCTCGCCAACCGCTCAGCACCAAAAAACGTATATAAGAACATATATAAAAATGTCGTTTTTGCTTTTTTTCGATTTTAATATTCTATTCAATGTCATGGACCTGTATGTTGCCGTTAAAAGGCATACTGGGACCCAGAGGGTGCAGTACCGGCCAGATCCTGCTAGGTGGCAGTATCGAGAGTGCAGTAACCCCTGCTCCAGACCGTGTGTTACATTTAAACCCCACCGGGCGGAGATGTTTAGTCCAGGGAAGCCTAGAGGTTCATTCGTTCACATTGAAACGTGTCCAGGATACTCGATGCATGTGTTGTGCCGGATTATGTCGTGGACCAGATGGACACCAATATTGGAAATCGCGATCAAACAATTGGAATATTCTTTTTGGAATACCCCCGATCAAAGGTAAGGACTATCTGACGTCAATTCCAGCTTGATCGTACAATGTTTTCATATCGATCCAGCTGATCAGCATGTGTGGTGTTCAATACGAATGCCGTTACTGGCCATCAAAGCATAAAAAATACGCCCCCCCCCCCCTTCATGCATTCATGATGAAACATAATAGCTATTATATACTTTTCCTTTTTATGTTTTTGTAGATTTTTTACAGATTTTTGCTACCGGGCAGTCCAGTAGAGAGAGAGAGGGAGGAGGAATGGGAGATAGACCGGGGAAGACATTCGGCAAAGATCACCGGGTGCGGGAGTCGAACCCGGGTCGGCCGTGTTGCACCGTAGTGCTGTATGCGGTGCGCCACTCGGGCGGGCGCCCCCTATTATATACATTTGATTTGGAAATAGTAGCGTGTCCAGGCAAGAAACGCCAACGCTTATAGTAGAATTCACGTAGCGCCCTATAACTCAGCTTTTCAGGAATGATCCCCGATCAGTCCTAAACTATACAATATTCACCACGGGATAACGCGTTTTTTTTGCATGTTCGACGGAAGAAAGTCACTGTCAAATTACCATAGTATTGTCTCCATAGCTATAATATAGAATATAGATATAGCTCTACAAACAAGGTGACACACGTCACGCACCCCTATCTTTAAAGCATGGCCTAGCTAGAACAGGATAAGGATAATGGCCGGCGCTGAATGAGTTAAGGGCTTTATTTGGGAGGAATCATGGTGATTTCGTTCATGTCAACTCTACAGACATACTTGGAATTAAATAATAATAATAATAAATATGACAATATTTGTATGATAAAAAATTATGTTTACCATTTACAGTCATGCCTCAAAAAGAAAAACACTACACCAACACTGCAAATGACAGTGGATAAATAAATAAGAACTAAAGCTAATCGCGTGCATATATCTATAGTGGAATAGACTGTATAGTGTATTGCGCACTCCTGGCCACCTGTTCAGCGCACGCACGCACGCACGCACGCACGCACACACACACACACACACACACACACACACACACACACACACACACACACACACACACACACACACACACACACACACACACACACACACACACACACACACACACACACACACACACACACACACACACACACACACACACACACACACACACACACAGTAGCCTATAGTAGTAATGAATGAACAGTAGGCTTATATTATTCGAATGACTTGTTTTATTAGATCACATGCACTGCCCTACAGTAGTACAGTACGTACAGTACACATCTTAGCGTGACATCTCCACAGAATCGGGTGTGAGCGGACCGGACTCGCTAAGATGTGTACTGTACGTACTGTACTACTATAGGGCAGCGCAGTATCTGTGATCTCCTAATAAAACAAGAAAAATCTGATTCTGATTCTGATTTACTGTTACATTTGCACTCTGGTTGGATGGCAAACTTATTTTTGTTGTACTGTGCTTGTGCTGCATGATGACAGTACATTTGAATGTAATGTATGTATGTATGTATGTATGTAATGTATGTATGTATGTATGTATGTCACCTATCTCTCCATCAGTAGTAATGAACACAGAGGAAGTAATGCATGTATGTATGTATGTATGTATGTAATGTATGTATGAATGTATGTATGTATGTATGTATGTATGTATGTATGTATGTATGTATGTATGTATGTATGTATGTATGTATGTATGTATGTATGTATGTATGTATGTATGTATGTATGTATGTATGTATGTATGTATGTATGTATGTATGTATGTATGTAATGTATGTATGTATGTATGTATGTCACCTATCTCTCCATCAGTAGTAATGAACACAGAGGAAGTAATGTATGTATGTGTGTGTAACCGGTCTTATTTGACATGCCCCGAGTGAGAGTTGAACCCCGGTCTCCCGTGCCACGGGCGGCATCACAGACCACAAGGTATAGTGGTCTGTGATGCCGCCCGCGGCACGGGAGACCGGGGTTCAACTCCCACTCGTGGGCATGTCAAAATAAGACCGGTTACAGTGGTGCCGTGACCCGGATGCCCTGGGTGGAGTGAGTTTAGGGGGGTGAGTGTAACGGAGGTGCCGCGTGTCTATCCACAGTCACAATGGACTGTGTGTATAGTGAAGTGGCTGTGGACGTTAAGCGGTACTGCAAGTAAACTCACTCCCCAGAGGCATCCAGACCCATTAGCAAGAAGTGAATTCACCTCTTGGTATAGTGGTCTGCGATGCCGCCCGCGGCGCGGGAGACCGGGGGTTCAACTCCCATTCAGGGCATGTCAAAATAAGACCGGTTACATATTATGTATGTATGTATGTATGTCACCCATCTCTCCATCAGTAGTAATGAACACAGAGGAAGCTGAAGTCGCCTATTCTCAGTCCTTGCCCCACAATGGTGGAATGAACTACCCACCCCAGTTAGGACAGCCGAAACACGTCCAATCTTTCGCCGTCGTCTAAAGACTCACTTCTTCAACCATTATCTGAATTAAAAAAAAATTATAATAATATCTAACCCTAACTAACCTTACTGTCATGCACTTGTCCTAATAAACTAACCTACTACACTGTAGCACTCAACACTTGAACATTGTTGCTCAGCTGATAGAGTTGTGCCCTTCCTGATGGCTTGTCGTACAGAACTTGTAAGTCGCTTTGGATAAAAGCGTCAGCTAAATGACTAAATGTAATGATGTAATGTAAATGTAAGCTGACCTGGGCGATCAGGATGCCCACCACCACGCCCAGCTGGTGCAGGGTCCCGAAGGCCCCGCGGAGCGGCGTGGGGGACACCTCCCCGATGTACATGGGGGTCAGGCCGGTGAAGAGGCCGCAGAACAGACCGATGACCAGGCGGCCGGCGATCACCATCTCGTAGGATGAACAGATGGTGGAGAAACCCATCAGGAGGCCGCCGATCACAGCCAGGACGTTCACCAGGAACATGGAACGACGTCTGAGGAGGGATGGAGAGAGAGAGAGAGAGAGAGAGAGAGAGAGAGAGAGAGAGAGAGAGAGAGACACACACACATGTTGGATTATGTAATTGGTTTGTCATGACCCATTGTGAAACAAAAGAAGAACCGCAAACTTAAAAAAAAAAATAAATTGCCATTGATTTATTTATTTTTTGTCAGACTTGGATCTTTCCCAAACGTAGGGTCGCGGACCCGTTTTTATTGGGTCCCCAATTGGCAGAGTAAAATGCATAACAATCAGGCACGTTGGAAGGTGGGGTGTGGCAGCTTCAGTTACTGCACAAAAGTTAAACGGTATTTTTATATACTGTAATATATAATATAAGTTATACGTTTATCCTGCTCAAAGCACTTGACTTCACCATTACACTGACACACTTGTAAATATGTAAATTCTTGTTAGATTGCCCGACTGTATTATTTTCCTCGCTGTGTGAAAAACTACAGAACTTTGCGTCTGAGGGGAGTGGCCACTGGCTGAGTGCTCTCTGTCTCGCGTGCCGGAGAGGAGAAGCACAGACAACATGAGAGAGGAGAGATGAGACGCACCTAAATCCATTGCGGGGTGAAGATTTGCCGCAAAACATTAATATCTTCGGAACCGTGTGTGTTAAATTGTATCTGAATCGGGAGATGATCTTCTCTCGTCACAATTGAAATTGTATTTCTCCGTCACGCAAAAGCTGGCTGGCAGGCTCATTGAATAATATACACGCTCCGAAAGTATGTACGGAGATGATTGTGAGATGATTGTGGACTTCAGGAGGTCGGGGGTCAAGGACTACAGCCCCCTCAGCATCGACGGGGCACCGGTTGAGAGAGTCAACAGCTTTAAGTACCTCGGAGCCCACATATCCGAGGACTTGACATGGACCACACACATTGACAGTGTTGTGAAGAAGGCACGACAACGCCTCTACTTCCTCAGGCGACTAAGGAAGTTCCAAGTCAGTCAGAAGATCCTTAAGAACTTCTACTCATGTACAATAGAGAGCATCTTGACTGGCAACATCACCTCCTGGTTTGGGAATAGCACTGCACAAGACCGAAGCAGACTACAAAGAGTGACACGTTCAGCCGAACGCACAATTGGAGGGGGGCTCCCCACCCTCCAGAACATTTACAACAAGCGTTGCAGGGGCAAGGCTAAGAGAATCATTAAAGACTCCAGTCACCCGAACAACTGCCTCTTTGAACTGCTGCGGTCAGGCAAGCGATACCGGAGTCTCAAGG